>NC_081158.1:32886108-33193608 GCF_012432095.1 Onychostoma macrolepis
TGCATAGCAACCTACCAGATCTTTATAGAACATCTAGTCTTACACAGTAGATTACATGTTACATTTTATGAATGCAGCTGAGTAAATTTAATGTAAATTGAAAAATAAAATGATTTTACTAAATACATAAGTGCCAGATATGAAATGCACTCTTGAACTGCACGTTATGAATTGAAATAATCACACACATGATGTGAGTGCACTTCATTCTCCGTATGTCCTCACAGGAGCAGCAGCCATAACTCACATATTATTATTCAATATTCATGTGTTTACATGGTACTGAGCATCTTACACAGTGTATTACAGGCTCATTCAATATGAATGGTTTTATTTTGAGGCAGCACAGGTTAAAGTGCTCCGATCAAACTCAACTCCACCAGGGATGTGTGTTTAACACAAGATGTTCAATGACGCATCATGTGGTTCTGAACCTCTAGGGTCTGGATGTGCACCGCACCACACGTCACATATCCTCCATCCTCCATCGATGATCACAGAAGTCATATACAATATCTCACAAAAGTGAGTACACCCCTCACATTTCAGCAAAAAAAATTTGTATATCTTCTCAAGGGACAATATACACAAATGAAACTTGGATATATTTTAGAGTAGTCAATGTGCAGCTTGTATAGAAGTACAAATTTACTGTCCTCTAAATATAACTCGACATATAGCCATTATTGTCCAAATAACTGGCAACTAAAATGAGTACACCCTAAGTGAACACGTCAAAACTGTGTCCAAAGTGTCAATATTTTGTAGGGGCACGTTTGTTATCTAGCACTGCCTTAATCCTCCTGGGCTTGGAATTCACCAGAGCTGCGCAGGTTGTTGCTGGCATCCTCTTCCACTCCTCCATAATGGCATCACGGAGCTGCTGGATGTTAGACACATGGTGCTTCTCCATCTTCCGCTTGAGGATGCCCCACAGGTGTTCAATAGGGTTCAGGTCTGGAGACATACTTGGCCACTCCATCACCTTCACCTTCAGCTTCATCAGCAGTTGTCATCTTGGCTGTGTGTTTGGGGTCATTATTATATTGGAAAACTGCCATTCGGCCCAGTTTCTGAAGGGAGGGCATCATCTTCTGCTTCAGAATGTCACAGTACATGTTGGAATCCATGCTTCCCTCCCCAGTACCAGCAGCACTCATGCAGCCCCAGACCATGATGCTACCACCACCATGCTTGACTGTAGGCAAGATACAGTTTTCCTGGTACTCCTCACCAGGGCATCGCCACACATGCTGGACACCATCTGAGCCAAACAAGTTTACCTTAGACTCACCAGACCACAGGACATGGTTCCAGTAATTCATGCTCTTGGCCAGGTTGTCTTCAGCAAACTGTTTGCAGGCTTTTTTGTGAGCCAGCTTCAGAAGAGGCTTCCTTCTGGGACGATGGCCATGCAAACGGACTTGTTGCAGTGTGTGGCAAGGGTGCCATGTTGGACATCTAGTGGTCAGTATGAGAGAATTGTACTCAAAGCACCAAATTTTAACTGCTCTAAAACAAGATAGACAAATTTGTATAGTCCTGTCAAGCAGACAAAAATGTGAACATGATGAATAGGACATGTGGCTTTGCATGGTTAAATGACATATAGCTGTTTTCACGTAGGGTTTCATGTACTCACTTTTGTTGCCAGCTTTTTTGACAATAATGGCTGTATGTTGAGTTATTTTCAGAGGACAGTAAATCTGTACTGCTATACAAGTTGCACATTGACTACTCTAAAATATATCCAAGTTTCATTTCTATAGAATTGTCCCTTGAAAAGATATACTAAAATGATTGTCGAAATATGAGGGGTGTACTCACTTTTGTGAGATACTGTATTAATACTGAAGCTCATGGTGGGAAAGTCCTTTTGCTTTAGAAGAGCGGAGTATAAATATGTGCCCAAAGTACATTCAGACTGCAGTATCTAGCCCTAGCAACCTCCCGAACACCTGGCAACCACTTAACCATTGTGTAGAAACATCCAGAACACCCTAGCAATCACACAGCAACCTCCCAGAACTCCCTAGTAACCCCTTGTATCAGCTGCATAGCAACCTCTCCGAACACCATAAAATCTACATAGCAACTTCCCAAAATAATTTGGCAACCTCTTAGCCACTGCATAGCAACTTCCTGAACACTCTAGTAACCCCCTAGCAACCACCTAGCAATCTCCAATGATACCCTGACAACCACTTAGCCACTTCATAGCAACTTCATGAACACCCTGGTAACCCCCTAGCAACCAAGTAGCAACTTCCCAAACACCCTAGCTGCCACATAGCAACCTCCTGAACATCCTAGTATCAGCTGCATCGCAACAATACCTTGGCAGCCACTTAGACACTGCATAGAAACATCCTGAACATCCTAGTAGCCCCCTAGCAACCACATAGCAACTTTCTGAACACCCTAGCAACCACATAGCAACTTTCTGGACACCCTAGCATCCACACAGCAACTTCCTGAACACCCTAGTAACCTCCTTGAACACGCTGTTGGTAATCACTTAGTAACTGCATTGTAGCAGCATAGCAACCTCTAGGAACACCATATAGACTACCTAGCAACCACATTGCAGCCTCTTAGATCACCATAGCAACCGTTCAGAAGAGCAAGTACATTGTTATATGGCTCTGCAGTATCTCATGTTACAGCATGTAATTCCTTCTTCTGACCAAAACAAACGATACTTGTTTTAATTGTATTCAAAGCGCGGCTTCAGTGTTGATCAAGCAACAGTTTGTGAGTCTGATGAAGATGATGCTGGGAGTCTGTGTGGACAGATTGCTTGAGGGAGGCTGCTGTGTGTCTTGGATTCATTAGCTTAAATCCCAGTCTCAGTGGACGGCCCGAGTTTCTGTAAGCACACAAATAAGATCTGAAAAGAGCACGTTCCCACAGTTCCTTCATTAAAAATAGCATTATGGGCTGTGAGAGATGACAGAGGTGCTTAAAAACAGATCTGACTGCTGCCTGTCAATACTGAGTCTCTCATGAGCACACAACACCGGCTCTGTTTCCAACAGCAGTACTGTTCTTACTATTTATGTAGTATACATAGTATACATATATTTTTTATGTATAACATGTGCAGTATACAGAGTAAGCTGTGTGAAATGCTTCAAGTGCTCATCTTGACTCTTCATTTGATCAAAATTATTGTTAGCATTATTTGAGATATTGTTATAGTTCTTTTTAATATTTTGAATGTTTTTAATTGTATATTTTCTATTTTAAATTTAAAATTAAATTAAACTAAAGATTAAAATATACTATTAAGTATTAAATTTAAATTATAATGTATACATTTTGTAATTTAATTGTTAATATTTTAGAACTTGTATAGTTTTAAAACTCCCTCTCTCTGTATATATATCGTTACATAATTAAACTAAGTAAAAATAATTATATTAAATAATATTGTTGCAAAACTATATAAATTATAAAATATTAACATTATTAATATTGATTATTATACAAATAATTGATAATAATTAAATTATATAATGTATAAATTATAATTAATATGTAATACTTAAATAAAGACCATTTTTAAGTTAATTCAATTTAATTTACAATTGAATATAAATATACGTTTTCGTTTTAGTTATTTTAATCAAGTTAAACTAAATAAAATGATATATGTTATCTTGCCAACTAGATTAAAAAATAAATAAGGTTTATCTTTATTTTTAATAATTAGGTTTTTTTTTTTTTCAGTTAACGAACATTTTATTTCAAGTAACATTTTATTTATTTTAATGGTTTTAGTTAACCCTGATTATAACACAAAAGGTGATAACTGGACACCATGTGTAATATTAAACATGCATAAAATTATAAAAAATCATTCAAAATAATTATATGAAATAAAATTGTTATAAAACATGCAAATTAATTATATTAACATTATAAAATAATTTTTAATAATTTATAAATATATAATTTACATTTAAAACTGAAATGAAAACAAGTCTTAATAGTATTAATTAAAATGCTTTTTTAAAACAGTTTTGTGTGAAATCATGTTTTAGATCAATTCTGGTTCATTCACCACAGTGTAAATGGAACAAGAGGTCAAAAGAGGTCAAAGGGTCAAGCCGAGTGCATTGCATTGTGGGATACAATGTTCCAGTATGTATGGTTGGTGTAGGTTATGCAGGAATGCATATAGAAGCCTGGCGTACTGTCCGCACTATGCATACTATGGAAATATTCAGAGAACACACGAGGAAGTATAAGGTGGAGCCGGAGATTGTCGTCCCTCTCTTATTTCACCAGAGAGGAAGCGGTGTATAATGACTCGTAGTGAAGGGAGGTGGAGGAGACAAAAAAACAGAAACAAAGATTTCTTTTCTTCTCCTTTGTGAATGTCAGAACAAAAGAATTACCTGACACTCACCACCACAAACAAACACCAAACAAAGCCACGGTGAGCCGCAGACCCTCAGTAAGAAGTCAATAACCTGTGCTGAAGCAGATCTCCTGTCATAAACAGCAGCTGACGCTCACTATTTACAAACTTAATTAAAAAGTCACTGTACCCTAAATGAGCAAACAAAACATTCCATGTACATAAAACAGAAGTGCTTAAAATGAAATCTATAGAAAAATGATACAGAATAGTTCATTGAATTTCAACTTTAAAAATACAGATTGAATGTACTGAATAATATTATATTATATTATTAAAAATATCATATTATAAATGTATATATTCAATATGTAATTAAAATAATAAAATATAGTAGTTTATGTAGTATTATAGTATTATATTAAAGTATTATTAATTGTATTCTTAAATTAATTATTATTAAATTAGTAAATATAGTAATTTAGTATGTTTTGCCAGTATGTTTATATAGTTTTATTATTTTTATTTCAGTTTTAGTTTTAGTAATTTTCAGCATTAACTTAAAAAATGAGAAATTCTGGCATTGGCATAGCTAAAATATATACATATCAAGTAACAAAGATAGTTTTATAGTTTATAACCCTGAATAATATACAAAGATATTTAACAAAATTATATTCCAAAAAAATGACTATAGTCAGTGTGTTTTGCCATTTTCGTTCTTTTTTCAATGTCTATATAGTTTTATTAAATTTTATTTAAGTTTTAGTAATTTTAGTACATCAACATAAACCTAAAAATTAGAATATATATATATATATATATATATATATATATACATACACTGTATATATAGAGAGAGAGAGATTTATACATTATCAAGTAACAAAAAATGTTTAATAGTTTATAACCCTGACTATAATACGAAAAAATATTAAGATATTTAACACAAAATTGTATTACAAAAAAATATTCATTTTATTTCTCATGAGATAACTGGAAACACCATGTGTGAAATTGAACTTGCATAAACGAATAATAACAAGACAGTTAATATTAGTAATAATAAACAACTCTTTTATATATTTATTTATTTAGCTACATCATTTTAAAGCATTTGCTCCACTGCACGATTATCTCTCTGTTGGTTCATATATCTGTGCCGTCTGATTTGGTGGTTATCAACGTAAACATAACGTAATTAAGGCTTTGCTCCTCCGGAGAGCGCGAGTAAAGCAGAGGTTTTTCTGAACAGGATCTGACACAGAAGCCTGTAACAGCTGTCTGATTTCATGTGTTCATTAACTGCGTGTTGACGCCTGCGGTCCGGCCGTGCATGCTAATGACTCCTCCGGGTTCAGCGTTCTGCTTACGTAACTGTGTGATGTTGTCCTGTCAGCTCTGCTCGTCCTCAGCACTTCTGACTGCTCACGTTTATCGTTAGTGTGTGTGTGTGTGTGTGTGTGTGCAGTGTGCAGTGTACTTTGACATTTCTTAACCCCTGTCCTTCTCTCTTAGATCACTTCGTGATGTCAGAGAGTGACCGGGGGAAGCGTTTGGACCTCAGCAATTACAGTGAAGGCAATCCCATAATGCACTGCGACAAGCTCAGTGAAACAAAATCAACGAGAGATGGTGAACAAAGGTGAGAGAAATACTGATTTTAAATATAATTGATTACATTTCATTCATTCAGCTTGAAAAGTATATTGAATATAATCAAAAATATAAATTCACACATAATAAAATTCATTATGATTGTAACTTCAAAATATAGATTCAATGTACTGAATATATAAAAATGAAATATGTAATACAATAAATGTATTGAATAACAAATATATAATAAAAATATTAAAACAATTCTAGAAACTTAAAAATAAAGATTCAATTGTATTGCATATAATAAAAATATTATTTAATATATAATAAAAATATACAAAATTATTACATTTCATTCACAATGAATGTATAGATATATAATAAAAATACAATATATAATAAACTTGTACAATTTCATTCATTAAAATTGTATTTACAACTTAAAAATATAGATTAAATGTATTGAATATTATAAAAATATAATATATAATACAATTATACAAAGTAATTACATTTAATATAGAGGTAAATGTACTGAATATATTCAAATGAGATAATATGTAATACAATTATAAAAATAATTAAAACATATTCACATCTTACAATGTACATTAGATGTATCAAATGTAATAAAATTTATAATCTATAATAAAAATGTAGAAAATAATTGATTTAAATTTATTCACAATTTAAGAATATAGATTAAATATATGATATAACAAAAATATTGTGTAATAACAAAATTATTCATTGTAATGATATCATTCACAACAAAAAATATATATTAAATGCATTGAATTTAATACAAATATGTATTGTATATAATAAAAGTATAGAAAATAAAACATATTCACAACTTTAAAAAATCTAGATTAACTGTATTTGAATATAATAATGAATATTATATATGTAATCGGTTTCACTTCATTCCTTAGACAGCAGAACAGCTCAGTCGGCTTTTCCACGGAGCTGAGAAATGAGTTGAATGGAGTTTAAACAAACAGGTCTGCCTGCAGCGTTATCCCAGCACCCTAAACCCCGTCCCATCCCGTCCCGTGACCTCATGACCCCGTGACCCTCAGCTTCTCCACCAACCAGCAGGAAAAGAGCAAACTGAGTTCAGTTCTCTGGACGGCCCTGCAATCCAAGCAACGGCAGAGTAGAGCTGAGAAATGCAGACGTCTGGAGATGTAAAGTGCTGACCTTTACTTCCATCACTGCACACAGTGGAGAAATATTACACACTCTGCCTCTGCTCACCTCCACTGATGATGACCAGCACAGAAGGCCTTTACAAACTTGCAGGAGTTAAGCACAGAAAGAAAGGAACTTATAGGAACATTATGGTCTATTCTATTACAAACTTGCCAAAGAAGGTCAAACGGAGCTGATTTTCTGGCCACCTTTGTCTTCAAACTATATCCTGAAAAGTTCACTCTGTTCCTCAAGCAGTAGGTGTGCTTTTGTATCTATCTACCTATCTATCTATCTATCTATCTATCTATCTATCTATCTATCTATCTATCTATCTATCTATCTATCTATCTATCTATCTATCTATATGCCTATCAATAAAAAATACAACTTTTTTTATTTTTATTTCCATTTAATTTTTTTATTTATTTACTTACAGGAAATGTTATACCTCTAGCTTTCTTTTTATTTCATTTCATTTTATTTCATTTTATTATTATTTTTAATTACTGTTAATTTTATGCATATTTAAAGTTGCTTATATACAGATTTGAGCAAACAAGCTTCTTTGAATGGACCCAAAGGCTGGAGCATTGCAGAATTTTTCAGAAGATATGCATTTTGACATTTATTTATTTATTTGCCAATTTAGTTTGGCTCGTTAAAGTCTGTGCTGATGCAACATCAATATCAGTAGTTGCTCTCTTCTGCCAAAACAGCCCTAGAATATGAACATGTGCCAGGAGAGATGGACAGATGGACTCCTGGGAAACAAGCTAATAAGGTTAGCATATATAAACAAAAATTGATTAATAAAATAAAACAGAATAACATTTAATCAGACTGGAGAAAGTAAATATTAATGAGCCTGCCGTGTTTGTTTGTTTGTTTGTTTGTGTCGGCGGACAAACCCACCCTGAAATTTGCAGACGTCTTGGTAGATGCTTGATGCAAATTGTGTGTAACTTGTCAGAGGCTAACAGCTCTGAATATTTTATGAAGGGTCGCGAAAAATCTTTGCGAGAGCAATAAGACAGAATAATTCAGTGGTTTGACTGCAGTGACATGAGACAACTTTTGACTGCTTTTGAGTTTGAGGACTTTCAGCTTTAAATAACTATACAGAGGGTGTCCAAAAGTTTGAAAACACTAGTTTAGATTTTTTAATCATTTAAATAATTTTCCTCTACTATGTAAATTATATATCAGATCTGTATATACATATTTTATTTATTTATTGCTGTTTTAATTTAGTCTATGAGAACATACGAGAAGCAGCTTTGAAATAATAAATAAAAGCTTATCATTTAAATGTAACCTATAATTTATTTTAAAACATCTGAATTCATTGGTTTGTTGTTAGTAAGCTACGGTCATTAAAGAAACACAAAAAGAGCAAAGGTAATTTAGCAGAGCGGTTTGTTTGCTCATCGTGACCGCGGCTCTGTGCCAGACACGATCGATTAGAGTAAGTGTGGCATTTAACTACAATAGCGTTGTTTTCTCTGTCCTTGAGGAGAGACGGCAGCTTCCCTCGATCTTATGATGAAACAGAAACCTGGAATAACCTTTAAAGATGCTCATGTTTCTATGTTATTCAGGTTTTTATGAGTAAGTCTGAGTTTTTGTCAGCTATATAGTCAGACTAACAGAGTAAAATCTTAAATCCTTACATTTTAAAGGAATATTTGTGTCTGTAGACTGTAAAAATAAAATAAAATAAAATAAAATAAAATAAAATAAAATAAAATAAAATAAAATAAAATAAAATAAAATAAAATAAAATAAAATAAAATAAAATAAAATAAAATAAAATAAAATAAAATAAAATAAAATAAAATAAAATAAAATAAATAAACTTTGGAGAAGTAAGACTAAAAAACCCACCCATAAATAAATAAGTAAGTAAATAAATAGGAAGGACATGAAAAATAAAATAAATACATTTTCATATAAATTTATATATATATTACACAAAAATTTTGGGGTTATACTTGGGGTTTGTTAAAAATCCTAAGTATGAGCAATAAAAAAAAAAAAATACTGTAAACAAAATTAATAAATAAAATTAATAAATAAAAATAATTTTTAAAGTTGTAAAACAGATAAATAAAAGATTTTACAAGAAAATGTTATAGAATTTATGTCTTTCTACTTCAAAAATGCACATTTAATTCAGTGTTTTTCTTTGTAATTAATTGTGAAATTTACTAGCAATTTCAGACAGAACATTTTAACTCTATTTTTTCAGTCTAATAGTAAAACACCACTAAAAACAGCAAAAAAAAAAAAAAATCCTGATTATAAGCTGTAGTACACTGTAAAAAATATTTTTCAAAGATTATTGGAGTATATTTAACTATAAAATAATATTTGCTAAAAATGCTAAGTATAAGCTATTGTAAAAAAACTATTTGAGGTTATAAATAAAAAGATTATTGGAATACATTTTACAAAAAAATGCTAATTCAGACTTTCTACTTCAAAATTTCATGTTTAATTTAATGTTACTTGACATTTCTTTGTAAATTATTGTTAAATTTACTAGCAATTTCTGGTTGAAAACCACTTTTTTTTCAGTGTAACAGTAAAACACCATTAATAACTACAATAAATATCTATGAGGCAGATATTAATATTTTTAGGAGAGAAAAACAGTTTTCTGTTGTTTAAACATCCTTCAAAGCTCAGAAAGACACAAAAACAACATTTCTATCCAGAAGAGACGTAAACAGACATAAGAGGCCGTCTGACAGGTGGTAGTGATTTCACGTATCTCTGTGTATCTGAAGAGCTTGACTTCCTGACAGGCTCGGAGAGCATATCACGCAACAAGTGGCTCCGTGGTGTAAAACACAAACGGCCATCAGTATGGTAGCTGTTAGGAGCTGGTTTTTGTGATAAATATGATGTGACTCAAGCGCAGCGGAAATACCATCAGGGGTCCAGAAAGCAACGCAGAACAAATGAGTTTTTAGAGGGAAAGATGGAGCCGCTGCAGTTGTACTTGTCTGCAACAGAAACACTCGTCAGCTTTAGTCAACACAATGGCTCATTATTGTGAGAGAATGCATCGAGACGACCAGGTCAAACTCTTCGATTACAAGCCAATGTATGTGTCTGAAAATATTTTATTGACGTGAATCTAAAAGAACACTTTCTGGACATGAATCTAAAAAACATTTTATAGGCGTGAATCTGAAAAATATTTTCTGGATGTGAATCTAAAAAAAACTCTGGATGTGAATCTGAAAAAAAAAAATTCTGGACATGAGTCTAAAAAACATGAATCTGAAAAACATTTTATAGATATGAATGTGAAAAAAATATATATATAAATTTTTGGACATGAATCTGAAAAACATTTTATGGACATGAATCTGAAAAGAAAATTTATAAACGTGAATCTGAAAATAATTCATAGATGTGAATCTGAAAAACATTTTATGGACGTGAATCTGAAAAAAAAAAAAGTATAAACCTGAATCTAAAAAATATATATATATTTTATAGATGTGGATCTGAAAAAAAAAATGTATGGATGTGAATCTGGGGGAAAAATGGACATGAATCTGAAAAATTATTTCACCAAGTAGTCGTTTCTCATTTTAATTTAGTTTAATTTTATGTAATGAATAACTAAAACTGAAATAAAAATGAAAAAAAAAATGTAGACATTTAAAAAAAGAATGGACAAAAAAAATTTAAACAAACTTTAATCTTAACTAAAATGAAAATGGACAATGAGGTGGGGGGGATAAAATTTGGTGCATAACTTCTTCAATATTAGAATACTTTGGTATAACTCATTTATTTGGTATCACATATAATAATATTCAAACTTGACAAAAATACAACAAAACTAAAGAGTAACATTATTGAATTGTGTCTTATTGCAAGTTTTGCTGAAAATCTAATCAGTAATTTGTGCATTAAGTACCAATTAACATTTCATTAAGGAATTTCATTAAACTAGTTTTTAAATTGCTGTTATCTAATATTTACACTGAAAAAATGGTGTAGGATTTACCTTGAAAAAATGTTAAACACCCATACATTTCTAGTAAATTTCATAAATGAATAAAGCATGTATAACAGCATGTAATGCTTTGAATTAAATGTGAAATTTTGAAGCAGAAAGGCTGAGAGAGTATTTGTTCAGATCACTAACCATAAGAGCAATCACAATAGTGATGCTTGCCTCTGCAAACATCTAGTTATTTGAGATAAGAATTTTTGCATGACATTAGAATCAACTTTTATGTGAAAGGGCATGGTGATAAGCGTATGTGGACTGAAAACGAAGCGGCTGCGGCGTCTCTCTCAGCTCGGTTTGGCCTTGAGTGTGCCGCACACATAATTAGTTACGGCTCAGCAGGCGATGCGCCGCTGTCACCCAGCTTGAAGTGTATTCCTGAGCGAGGTTCTGCAAACCCACCGGCCCGTCAAAACTGTTCAAGATTGTCATCAAACTTCCACATGTTCTGCTGCTCTTCTTTCCCACAGTTATTAAATGGGCGACGGCTTCTCATAATAAATATTGTCGAGGCTTTCTTACGACTGAAGCCTGTCTGAGATGAGCTACGTCTCGTAATGGCATCGCTTTAGCTCTTCAGATGGCTGGAAAACCCAAATTTACTTCTGATATTGACTTTTACTAATGCACCTGCACACGTAGTCACTCATGAGTGATGTTTTCCTAAGGAAGCATCACTATAAGTATTGACTATACAGAGAGATTTGAATAAACTCTGTCCTTCAATATTAAAATTTGATGCATAACTTGTTCAACGCTATATAACTCTGATATATTTGGCGTCACACATAATATTAATCAAACTTAACAAAAATACGACAAATGCCAAATAGGAACATTTTATCAACAACACAAAGAGCCTTAATTTGTGTCATAAACTGAATTTTTAACATAGAATTAACCACTTTTTTGTTATTGTGTTATAGGATAAAAAAAAAAGATGTTAGATTTATTTTGAAACAGTTTTACAAAATAAAATTAGAATTAGAAGATTAAAATGAGAAAATTAGATATGGCAACGTGAATAACATATGAATTAAACCTGAAATTTTGAGGTAGAAAGACTCAGTATTTTCTTGTAAAATGTACTCTAATAATCTTTTTCAAACATTTTATTTACAAGCATTTTTTTATTCACACATTTACAAAAACCTTTTAGTTACTTGCATTAAAATAAATTTTGCCTGAAATAAAATAAACTATAAAAATTAGTTACTAAAACTAGTTGCCAAGGCAACATTTTTATAATTTTAATTTTGTCTAACTTGATGTACTACAATAACTAAAATTAAAACTAAATTTAAAAAAATTAATAAAAGCTATATGGACATTACTAAAATTTACAAAAACAAACTTGCTAAAACATTAACTAAAATTAAAAGTAAAACAAAAATATAAAAAAATAATATAAAATATAATCTAGATAAATATAAACATAATATAAAATATAATATAAAAACTAAAAAAAAATATATAATAATAATATATATATATATATATATATATATATATATATATATATATATATATATATATATATATAATCATTATATTATCTCCATGATGCTAAAATAACACACTACTGGTCATAGTGATCTGAACAAACCCCATAAGGCTTGTAAATGTGAGGTGTGCTAATACACTATATTTCCAAAAGTATTGGGTCTCACCCCCTTCTAATGAACAGGTTTGACTGCTTTAGTAATTTCCATGAGTACAAATCTTAATGTTTAAGCATATAATGATATTCTCTAGGGAATTGTGTGCTTCTAATGTTAAAGCAACAGTTTGGACAGGACCCTTTTCTATTCTAACATGACAATGCCTCTGTGTATAAGGCAAGGTTCAAAAAGAAATGATTGATTTAGTCAATGTGGAAGAACTTGACTGCTCTGCAGAAAGCCAAGTCCTAATCCAAGCTGAACACCTCTGGTGTGACTTTAAATGCAGATCTTGAGCCAAAAGCTCTTTACCAAACACCAATGACTTGTACATATGGGTACAGTCATTTTAGACACTTCCAAAACTGTTGCAACAGAGATGGAAATACAATTTTTAAATACATGAATTATGTTTCCATCTTTGTTGCCACAGTTTTGGAAGTGCCTTTTTCTGTTCTAAAGAAGGGGGTGTCCTGATATGTTTGTCCATATAGTATGTACAAGTCATTGGTGTTTGGTAAAGAGTTTTTGGCTCAAGATCTGCATTTAAAGTCACACCAGAGGTGTTCAGCTTGGATCAGGACTTGGCTTTCTGCAGAGCAGTCAAGTTCTTCCACACTGACTAAATCAATCATTTCTTTTTGAACCTTGCCTTATTCACAGAGGCATTGTCATGTTAGAATAGAAAAGAGTCCTGTCCAAACTGTTGCTTTAACATTAGAAGCACACAATTCCCTACAATATCATTGAATGCTTAAACATTAAGATTTGTACTCATGGAAATTACTAAAGTAGTCAAACCTGTTCATTAGAAGGGGGTGTTCCAATACTTTTGGCAATATAGTGTATTTTTCTAATCGATTGTATTTTAGGATTTTCATGATAAGAGAATAAATAAATAAATAAATAAATAAATAAAAATGACAGACTAGATACTAGAAACCACTCAGAACATCTAAGCAACTTTTGCACACTTCTTTTTTTTTTCTTTTTCCTGCAATTTTATATGCAACCTGTGAAATTGTGGTTACCAAAAATGATCAAATGTTGAATATGGTATTTGTAAAATAATCTAAGAAAACTCTGCACCAGACTCCAGTCTTGTAGACACCAGTGCTAATCTGTTTTAAGCCCCTTTGGTCAGCCTGGATTACTAATTGGGTGGATTTATAGCTGGTTTAGAGACGAGGGCACTGCTAGAAGGTCGTTCAGCGTCTGGACACATATTTAAGAATAAAGACTCTATTATGAGTTCAGATCAGGGTCAGACACTCGGGTGAGACGAGAACTAAACGCTTACCACCATCATCATCATCATCCTCTCACACTCATACTATCTGAAGACTGACCTGAAGGAAGCGCTCTGAATGGTAAGAACATCTATAGTTTTGTGTAACACGGTTAGCATTGCATGAGTTCAGCACATTATTCAAACCTGTGAAAGTGTGAACATGAGACATTTAAAATGTGCAGTGAATAGAAAAACATATATCGTAATGCCATGTGTTTTTGCAAATACTACTACTATACAGCACATTTAGTAGTATTTACAAAATACTACTATACAGCACATTTAGTGTGCTGTATAAATGTGTATTTAGAATAGAGAATAAAGCCAGAAGTCCAAATTAAATGTTAAACATACATATTTCCCAGTAAAAATGTAATGTCTGAAAGTAAATTTGTAAATTTTCATTTACATGTTCTTTTGACTTTAAGTTGTTTTTTCCCCATGAAATCCATCCAATTATTTCATTATTATTATTATTATTTTAATTATTATCCATTTATATAGTGATTGTCATGATTGTAATAACAACAACATCAAAAGTACAAATTCTCACCTTGTTGATGGCAAAGCAAAAAATAAATGATTACAAATAGTTAAATTTGATATTGGATCCCCCCTAAATAAATAAATAAATAAATACAATTTGTATTGTTAATACTGTAATACTTGTCTGTTTAATAGCATATATATTTTTTTGTCAACATTTGTATCTCGAGTCATTTTAACTGTGGTTGATAAATATTTTGACTTTAATGATTTCTGATGATCAAAGACTGTTTTATTGATTGTGATGTATTTTGGGGGAGAAACTGTGAATTATGTATTTACTGTTCACTGTTACGATTTATTATTTTCACACTGAAAGACAATAAATTACAAAGACGCCAAAGATAAGGGTTTTGAATTTGTTGTTAAACTTTGCCAGCTAAATTTCACATTGATTGAAAAAAAAAAAAAGAAAGAAAGAAAAAAGCATACTTGACACCCAAGTTTAGATTTTCGTTTTCGAGATCAATTCAATGCAGCATATTAAAAACATACATACATTATTATTATTATTAAGGTAGTACATAAACGTTTTTATTTGGTATGGATATTTTCTATAAATCAATGTATTGTAGGCTATTTATTTATTTGTTTGTTTATTTATTTATTGTTAACCTAACTTTATTTTGATAGTTGCATTTAATATTCACAAGAAATGACAGAATAAGCTTTGAGAGCTTTTATAAAAATAAAAATAAAAATCTTCGTAAGGTACTACAATAAGAACCCAAAACTTTTGAATTGTTTATCATTGACAATAAACTCAATCTTTATTATATTCTGTGAGCACAAAACACAAATAAAGCTGGCTAACGTAAATAGGAAAGTCATTTAAATACGAAATAAATAAATCGCGTCTGCGCGTCACGTCATTGGTCCGCGTGTACGCCCCGCCCCCAGAGGCGCTTCTCCCGCCTGCGCCCTGGACACCGTTGCTAAGGAATCCCGAGTACGCGCGAGTGGGTCGGAGGCGCGCAGCTCGAGCGCTGCTCTCAGTGCTCAGACATGGCGGCGGACCTCAATCCAGAGTGGCTGTCTTGCCTGCCTTCCTCATGGAGTTACGGCGTGACCCGCGACGGACGCGTCTTCTTTATCAAGTAAATATCAGCGGGATGGAAAGTTTGGGCTCGGTTCGAGTCGAATGCCTCTCGTCGGTTGTTTTTTCACCTTCTCTTCCCCCCTTTTTTCTCTCTCACCCAACAGTGAAGAAGCGAAGAGCACAACCTGGCTGCATCCAGTCACGGGAGAAGCCGTCATTACAGGGCACAGAAAAACTCCAGGTAAGAGGCTTTTAACGGGGGAAAAAAAATCCGCATGAGCAGAAACGCAATCAATGCAGCTGCGGAGCCGCAGCTGTGGCAGAACGCGACGCGCTCAATGTCATTGCGTTCGCGTTGCGTTGCGTTGCGTTGCATGCATGCAGCACACCTGCGCTCACGTTTCTGAAAGGTTGCATGGTCTTTTAGGCTTTTGATTGACAGCTGTCATTGTTGCTGCACTCGTCAGGGTCGTTTGACAGCTTGCAGGAGAAGCTTTGCATTCCTCAAAACACTCTATTTTAAAACTTCCACAGTTGCGTTATGAAAGCCTTAGCAGTTTTTTTGTCACCGTTAAGAGACAAAACAACTGTATGAGACATGTTGATCTGCAGTATAGGGATGCGAGCAGTGCTTGTGGGCATTGAACAGCACTGCAGATCACTGGCACGATGAGAGATGTGCAGCCAGTCACTCTAGAAGATGCTTTTTGCATGCAAAGCTCATTGTCCTCCTGTGTCCTTTTTCAGATTTACCCACCGGATGGGAAGAAGGATATACGTTCGAAGGAGCCCGCTGCTTTATCAAGTGAGTTGGAGGTTCGGCTCCTGGCGGAAGGAGGATATTTCGCTCTCGCCTGCTTGTTTGACAGCAGCAGTGGCGGCAGTGATTTCAGATCGCCGCCCCTCACACACACACACACACACACACACACACACACTCACACTCATGCCATATCGTTTCCAGAAATGCTTCCGCTCGCACACTGAAGGCACACACGAGTCATTAGAGCTCTTTCCCACCCCCGTTTACGAAAAAAAGTAATTACCGTGAGGGTGACGGAGGGCTTGACAGGAACCGTGTGATTCAAAGCTCTGTTGGCTGAACAGGCTCAACTTGTTGGTTTCCACCGAGTGAATCATGTTAACCCTTGTTTGTACAGCTCTAGTGTAGTTTCAGACAAATCTGTTGCACCCTTCATGTGGTTTTCATTCGTTTAGCTGGACTTGGTTTGCTTATTTGGGTGCGGAGAGGAGCCGATCGATATTTTTAGACTTGAACAGGCTTTTTAAATTGATGAATGCGCCTTTTAAGGCTATTTTAATCAGTGAGTTTGTTTAAAAATTAGCTATATTGTTTATTAGGATCTTACTTGGATATTTTGAGATAATTTTGCATCGATGGTTTGCATATTATCATATTACTACCTTCCGCTTGTGCCATTTACAACATTTTTAGTGGATTTTAATTAAATAATGTGTGAAATAAGTGTTCATTTCAGTTGATGTTTAGGGATCATCTTTGGCCATTTTGAGGTTATTTGCATCAATAATTCACATTTTATCAGATTAATACCTCAACTTGTGCCAGTTCCAAAATCTTTCTGTGGTTTTTCAGTAAATAAGTGGTCATTTTGATTGATTATGGGGATATTTACCCAGTTTGGGATTATTTACATCAATAATTTGTATATTATCAGATTAATAACTTCTACTTGTGGTTTTTGATTAAATAGTTTGTGAAATGTTAATTTCAGCAGTTTTTTTTTGTGTGCTTGTATTTGCGGCCATATCATTTTAATATCCAAACATGCATTAATATACATCCTTAGCATCAGTCATTCTGTATTGGTTGCCAGGTTTGATTTAAATGTTTATCATTACAAACATTGCTTGATTTTCTTTGTCAGTTGTCCCTTATCATGACCAAAACAATATTATTAGATTATCTTGGATTATCAGTAGCAGGATCATGCAAATCATTTCATTTTGTCATCATTTGTTTGATTTATTGTGCAAAGAATGTATTGTCATCAATGGGCAGCTTTTGAACCTCCATCTGAAAGCTTTGAGTTGCATTTTGGAAATTTACCACAAAGCCTTGTTCCACATTCGTTTTGTCATCTTTTGTGACTATAGTCAGTCTGCAGTCAATAGACATGGGGCTGTTACAGATGCTGATATTTTGAACTCCCTAATTAGCAGTGATGATATTTTGACCATTATACTGAGAAAAATTAGGCTAATTCTGCTTTAAATTAGTCAGTTTAATTGGCTCCTATGTTCTTTTTGTGTAAAATTTGTATGCATGGTATGTGCTTTTGTAGTATTTGTTCCAAACCCATTCCAGAGCTGAACTCTGAGGCTTTTTGAGGCTATTTTGACACAGGGATTCGAGCTAAAACTCAGGAGATGCATCTCATCACGTTAGGATTGACAGCTCAACCCTTTCTGGATGTGTGAGGGCATGCTGTCTGCTTGGGACACGCCAGCGAACGATGATCTAACTGCAATCTCAGCGCTGGACAGATGTAATGACTATGTCTCTGTGGATTATTGTTTGCATACAGACTCCCTGGACTCCTTTACCACTGTGCTGATGATACCTGGAGGCCCAGAGCTGTTTGAAAAGAGACCATTTTCACTTCTAATGTTCCTTTGGATCTTCATATTGATCCAAGACGTGCAAAACGAGAAACTCGGAAGGATGAGATCGTAGTGACCATTGTGGAGCTAGCTCATGTTACTGCAGCGGCAGATGGCGGCCGGCCAGAGATTAAGAGTGATATGGGCTCATTCATTATACTGGCACAAAGTCGCTCTGGGAGTCATGAAGGAGCGACGCCCGGGAGCAGCAAGTGGCTTGTGGTGTTTGATCCATTGGCTCAAGCCTGTCAGAATTCCTTAAAAAGCACTGCAGTGTGTGAGGAGGCTTTTTCTGTGTCACCCAGGAATAGCACGGCTAGCCAGAGGACGCTCAGTGCAGGCTTTGCTGTGGCCACCATGCAGAGCATTCGCAACACTTTCTAGTCCCAAAAGAGAACGGCAGCGAGCGGCCACATTTTCTTCAAAAAATCTTTAATAAATAGTTCTTTAGGAAAACTAACCTAGGCTGCATTGCCTGGGGTATTAGAATCGATTGGCTCACTTAAAATCCATTATTTAATTCTAAGTATGAAATAGAATATATTTGTGAATACCTGGGAGGAGAATTTTTTTTTTTTAATTTTTATATATAAATATTTTCTTTTCTCCCCCTAGGTATATGTATGAAGAGCTCATTTGCAAAAACTGATAACTCCATTTTAATTTTTTTTCAGAAATCACGTTTTTTTTTTATTGCGCATTCCAAGTAATATCAATCAAACTGCAGTGGGGTTGTTATAAGTAATAATAACAAATACAGGTAATTAAAGTTCATTGAAAGTATGTTTTTTTTTTTTTTTTTTTACATATTAAAAGTTTGTTTTATAGCAAAATCAGATAACTCCAACAGTGGTTTTTTAGCAAATAACTCCACATTTCATGTTTTAGAGTTTAAAAAAAACACTCGTTTGGTCTTTGTAATCTCCTCAGATGACAATGTAGATGCCTGACAAACGTTGTTGTTGTTGTGATCATAAACTGTATGGATGTGATTACACGCAATACACAAAGCTTTTCCCTCACCATTGTAACGCGCTGCTTTTGCAAGGCTCAGTGAAAACGTTTCAGCTTTTACTTTCCTTTAAGCCCTAAAGAAGATATCACAGGTTCATCAAGTTCGTCGAAATGATCCATCCTCGATCACTTCTAGTCAGCTTTGACTATTCATGTCTTTTCAAAGTGAAAGTAGCCTTGTCACCTGACCCGAATACAGCGCGCTGATTCGCTAAAATGGGCTTATCGGCTTCTATTCACAAACAAGGGCGCTTGTTGGCTTCTGCAGTAAAACATGAACTCGCGATGCCTTGAAAGTGGACAATATCGGCTTTTTTGACAAAACGTGTTTGGGGTTCAGATCACGCTATATGTGGAGAATAATGTATGGAAATCAGCTCTTTTTTTTTAAAGTGTCGTTTATCACTTTTTGCAAATGAACTCTTCATGTATAGCCTAAATATCACAATATTTTGCATATAATATAATAATATAACAAAATGTAAAATTTTAATATGTAATATAAATATATATAATTTTATCTTCACATATATATTTATCATATAAAATAATATTCAGATATTTTAAAATACATAAATAGTTATATTCAGGGTTTAAAGAAATGAAATTATATTATTCACTTTTTTTTTTTTTTTTTTTTGTGGCCGATCACCTGATGCAAAAACTCTGATTGGTTAATCTTTTTTTTGGATTAATATCTTGTGCAATTCTGCACCTGAAATTTTATTTTATTTTTTTTTTTTAAATCACATCGACTTGTGGCTTCTACAGAAAATTTTTTTCTTTTGCATTATCACTAAATATCAGTTTCTCGATGGACACAATGAATGGGATATTTACTTCCGGAGCGCTACCAACGAACCCTTTTTCTTTCTCCAGTGCTCTTTGAAAAGGAAGATGACTAATAATTGAGATGGTGAAGCAGATGACCTGTGGTCTACATCTGGAGCGGTGTGTGAAGCAGAGGTTGCGCTGGCCGTCGCAGCGATTGAAAGGCCGCTTTTGTGTGTGGCTAGGTGAAGATGGCTTCTCTTTTTTTTTCTGTTTTTGCTTGGCAGCTGTTCCAGCATCTTGGGAATGCTGCAAAATAAACAGCTCATGAAGACGCTCATGTTGACGCTCATGTTGGTCATTAGTTTCCGCCTACTGCCTAACAGGCCGCAGATTGGGCAGCGTGACAAGAGGCGGAGGATGAGCTCCCTCCCCGCGTCTCGTTCATGCCTTGTGTTGCAAATTAAAGGGGGAATGCGGTGAAATAACACGCACTCCAAAGACTGGCAGAGGTTACTCTCAACGAGAGTGCATCTGACTGGATGGAATAACCTTTTATGTGATGTTATTTAAGTGTACTTGTTTTAGAGATGCAATCTGACTGTTTTTTTCTGGGGCGTTTCTGACTGGAGTGGGAAATAAATGGAGCAATGTGTGGAGAGAGAGGAAAGTTGCAAAGGTCACTTATTCAACTGTGGCATGCTCTTTCCGAATGTGCTGTTTTGTGTTTGTGTGTGTGCGCATCTGTTTGTGTTGTGTAGATGTTAGATGGGTCTTAGCAACACTGGCTTAACCACTGACCGTCTGTTTGTTTGAACAATGGCAGACAAAATTGACTTTTGTTTAGTGTCCCTATTGGGAATTGGAATGACTTGACCTTTAACCTTTTCACACACAAGTTTAGAATATTCAAACTGATTTTTTAAATGACAACATTTTTAGAATGTACAAAATTCCATTTCCATGGCGATGCATCAAGCTTGTCACATGCTGTCACTTTGCTGTCACAGTTGAAAATCCCCAGTTTTCTCTATAGAGGAATTGATTTTTAACAATAATTTACAAACTAAACACAGACCTGCTTGAAACTATAAGGTTAATTAATAGTATATACATTTGTTAAAGCCATTTAACTCACATTATTTAAAATAATTTATATTTAATTGTTTAACAGTTGAATTTCTGGTGAAAAACTACATTACCCATGATTCTACAAAAGAATCTCCACCAATCAGATAATCAAAACAACAGCTTGTGCCAAAAGAACCGCCCACTCCCATTAAACACTGCGAATGGCGTAATCGAGCCAATC
Organism: Onychostoma macrolepis; assembly: GCF_012432095.1. Taxonomy (NCBI): domain Eukaryota; kingdom Metazoa; phylum Chordata; class Actinopteri; order Cypriniformes; family Cyprinidae; genus Onychostoma; species Onychostoma macrolepis. Next base: position 32,907,584 of record NC_081158.1, read on the forward strand.
AAACTTCTTGAGTAGTTACATCTATATCCATCTTTTGAAATAAATGTGAAAATATTGCTTGCTACTTTTATTTTTCTCTATTGTTTTTATTTTTTATAATTTTATTCACAATGCATCTGGGGATTGTAGTTCTCTCTCTCTCATTAAAGCCATTAATTTGTCTTTTTTTTAAAAATTATTTTCCCCAAATAGTAAAATTCATATTCAAATATTAAAATTTATTTACATAAAATCAAAGTTTTGTCATTTTAATTTTGTAGATTTGTAATGTTTAATCATTTATTTATTATTTTTTTATCCCTATGGAAAAAAATGAACAGGAAAAATACTTCTGAAACCAACGCCGTTAAAAATCGGACATTCGTCCTGAACCGAATTAGACAAGGCTTCTGTAAAGATTTACTAGTTAAATAGTGATTTAGCAACCTGACTGTAACTGTTATAAACTGTAGGTTTTGGTGGATGTGATTAAAAAATGAACAAAAGGAAGGCATGGACAGTATCCAATCAAAACATCGCTCATTCCGTTGCAGGTGTTTCCACCTCGGCAGGGATGCTGTTGAATGAAATGCCTCTCATGGTCCTCACATGCTTAGTTGTGTGTGCGTCACTCGCCGTCTCTGTGTGAGCGTTTCCTCGTTTCCATAGCAGCAGTAACGTGAGATGCTGTGGTTTTAGGACAGTTAAGTGGGTCGATGGATGGGTGGAGTGGGTCCACAGTGATGGAAAGCTTCCTAATGCTTCCTATGACTGTCGAATCATGTGGGGCCCGCTTCCCTCTCTCACTCTTGCTCTCGTTCGCTCGTTCTGAGAGCCATGGGGTGAGTAGAAATGGTGTGAAAGGGTAAATGACGCTTGGCCCTCTGATTGTTTTGACACACGAGCCAGGCGCTGACAGCTCAGTTCAGCACTCAAGTGATTCCAGTGCAAAATAACAGAGTTTGGCTTTGACTGCATATAAACTTTTCTTCGACTGCTCTAATTGGATAAAGCAACTCCTTTTGGACTGAAATGGTTTTGGTGCTCGTCTCAGAATTGGCTCTCATTTTGACAGACTTGTGGGTTGAGAGATAATGTCGCTATGTTTCTGCGTAACCTGACCTTAAACAAACATGGCTCATCATTGTAGTCTTTGAGTTTTAATTGTAGTAAACATGTTTTAATTTCTCATTCGATTTAATTTTCTTAATGCCGTCCAAACTGGCTTTGATTCAACGCTTGGAATTTATTTAAAAGTTACACTTAAAATAAATAAAACAGGTGAAGTTGTTTTGCAGCTTGTTCATCTGAATAGCGCCAAGTTGTGCTTTTCCAGTCTCAACGGCTTTGTTGATTTTAACTGGAGCGATCTGTTTAATTTTGTATTATCAGTCTCGTGATGTTTTGCTTTTTTTCTTCTTGGTTTGCAACCAGTTTACAAAATTGGCCATTGCAGAGCCAATTTTTCCAGTCCAGAAATGTCTTTTATTCATTGGAAAATAGTAATGCTCTAAAATGAATTTGGCTGAAACCGAAAAATATGTTTTCTGTCAGCCTTTGTTTGGAAACAACCAATTCTGTTAATGTTATATAATATATTTTAGTGATTACACTTTATCTATTTACTGTGACTCATCTGTAATGAGATATAGATCAATTGTAACAAGCTGTAGTTTGGTAAATATGCAAAAAATCTATAATTTCGTACATGCTTTTTCTCTCTGTTGACGTTTATGCAGTATTTTCAGCCAGGTGTTATGGTCTGTCTCCTCTAGTTTTTAGCTGGACATTTTCTCACATAGCCAGTTGGTTTAAGACATTAGTCACTGAGGAGCTAATCTTTCTGGCCCAGAAACTAATGATGCATCAAAAACAAAAAAAACAAAAAAATGCAGCACTGAAACTGGAATTATTACATTTATAATTAGTGTTTGTTTGGAAAAAACAATCAATTCTGCTAATGGCGTAATAGTAGACTCTGAAATGAGATATTGACATGATATTGACAATTTCTAACAAGCTGTTATATAATAAATATGCTAATATATATAAAAAATGGAATAATTGTGTTGTTAAAAACAGAACAATTTCACATGCTTTTTCTCAATTTCTGTATTATGATATGTTTTCTGTAGTTTTGGCCACAAAATTTGTACTTGTTATGCACCAAAATCAAACATTATGGCTGAAACTGAAAGATTAGCTTTATTTTGATTTGATATATTGCACTTAACATACACAAATTAGTGTGACTCTACATGAGATATCTATGCTCTACAAGCTGTCATGTGGTAAACATGATTATACGATAAAACTTGAATAGTTTCGCATGCATGATGCTTTTTCTCCAAGATAAAATGTCTGTTATGCAATAAAAGTGTTTAAGTCCATTTTTTTTTTTCATATTTTTTTATGCATCCCTCTTGTAAACAAAGAACACAAGCTTTTATCGGGCACCAGAACCACCCATCGGGTAACCAGAAAACTCATTCTTGGTAAAAGTTACATTAAAGATCTACATTAACAAACCCCCAATGTCCAATTCAGTTCCTCCCAGGTTTGTAAGAAGGGCCTTGGGTTGTAGTATTTAGCTCGGTGACAGCACTGTTCCAGATGCCAGTGGATGGGTTACTCAGCTGTTAGACACTTAATATCGGCTTCGGATGATTTGTATGAGTGGGCTGCTAAATGAATGGGTAGATGGCAGCTTGGGAGATGATGGAGTGCTCATTAATTCATAGTCAGCGGCCGGACACTCTCCGCAGCCTCAGATTTTGCTGACGCGGAGCCATGATTCATATCTCAGATGGGGTCAGGATAGACGTTTAAACGGATGGATCAGTGCTCCTCCGACTTGGGCGACCGAGCATGGCTTTCTGGGTTAGCCCACTGGGCCACACGTTTCTCTGAAATTTTAACAAGACGCCAGCGGCGATCGTTCGCTCATGGTACTCATTAGACAACAAGAACGCGTCTCAGGTCTCGCGCTCAGTGTGCGCATTGTGCCACCGGTGCCTGGCTCTCTTTGTTGTTAGTGCTTGACCATGATCGAGCAGGTGATGCAGACGTTTTCCCAGCGTTTCCTCGCTGCATGCGGCCTCTTTCCGCAGCACAACCTGTTTTATCTCGCTCTCCTGCTCGGCGCGTCGTGCGGTGTGATTCAATAGCACCGGCCGCCCATCCTTCTCCTGACGGATACGACAGTAGATTCACTTATCCGCCGTTTTGACGACACTGTCATTTGTTTACACTGTCATTCACGGCTGCTTCGGGTTTTTCCTTAAGGCTAGATGCTACAGGCAAAAACATGGGTCAATTTTGAGATTTCAGGCTATTTTGCTTCCATAACATCTTTAGGCTAGTGTAAAGAAAGCATTTAAAATACGCATTGAAGTGTTTATCATTGAACTTTATCTATTTGCTTCTGTACATTTCAATTACAGTAGGATGTTTTCTTAAAACGAGTTTTCATCTCCACTTCAACAGCACTTACATACACCACGCATAACAGTTTTATTCCTCTCTATATTCTGAAGGTTTTTTTACTGAGGGGTTTGTTGATATGTCATCCACTTGTTATATATTTAACATGTATTTAACAATATAATGTGAAAATGCATTTTTTTTCTGTCTGTTGACAGTATTTTCTGATCGATCGAGTGATTTTAAAAAAAGAGAGACCCAAAATCCCTTCTGTAAAAACTTTTACTCTAACCTGGCTTTATCTAATGTTCAGATTTATTTTCTGGAAGTGTGTGAAAATTAGTGTATTTTTAATTAGATTACATTTATTAAACACAACATTTCTGAAAACATGTAATGCAAAATTTATGTCTTAACCGATTATCAACCTCAACTTTGGAACACAGCTTGTTTAAATTTTTGCCTTTGATTTTTCACGCAGTTTTGATGCAAGAGATGTTTTGGAAAATATTTGTCATATAAAATAAATATTATAATAGTATTTTTGAATTTCTCCAAATAATTAACTTCTATAACTATATATTTTTTTTAGTTTCACTTTCACGTTTTTTTACTTCAGCAATAATCTACCAAGTGTTTACAAAAAGTTTAACTTGGAGATTTCATTTTCAGGTCTATACTCAAAAGGGTAACAAATGTATCGTAACTATCCATAAATAAAATTTAGTAGCATTAATAAAATAAAAATGTATTAAATTTAAATTATTTTAAACATAAAATATAATACATTCATTTCACATTGACCACCTTTATTTCTCTTGCCTTAATACAGCATTTCTAGGCTCTTGGCACTCGCTGCCACTCCTCAATCCTGCTTGTTCACATCATTCCTGATGCCATTGAACTCTACACTCCCAGACTGTGATCGCATTAAGCAAATACACATCAAACAGCTGCTGCTTTTGTACCGATGCATGAATGAGGGGTTTTGTATGTTAGTTTAGTGCCTTGCCACAAAATACAAAGGTTGAGTTTATTTTTCTCTCATTTTGCCAGCGGTTCTTTTGTAAGATCTTCCTGCACTTCTGATGTAGATCTTTATTTGTATTATTGTTTTAGTTGCACGTTTGTATAGAGGTGTGCAATAGATTTGTAGGATATAACTGAAGAAAATTAGAGATGGTAGATGCATCCAACAACTAGTCAATTATTGAGGTTGACTGCTGAGTTCGATATTTTCAGTGGGGGCACGTTGAAAGGGAGACTCAATTCTCGAACAGTTGAGACATGCTGCTTCTTTGAGTGTTTCTGTTGCATGCTAATAGGCATTTAAAGCAGCGCCGCTACGACTGCTTGTGTGCAAAACACCACCTTCAACAATGCATTTCAAAACAGTCACTGTCGTGCTTCAGGTTGCCTGCTGCGATCAATGTCCCTGTGATTATGCAGAATCTGCAGGTTTATTAGGTGTTGTGGGGAAATTAAAGGCCAGTATTTTTCTGGAGTATAGTGCGGTTTCTTCACGGCGTGCCACTCCTTTCCAAACGAGTTTGCAGAAAGAAAGGCTTAATAAACTGCTGGATGTTGGGAGCTACTTATTTTGTAGGACTTTGATAGTTTTGTGCAATAAAAGTTTATAGGCTAGTTATTTAGCCTGTTCATTTTTTATTTATTTATTTTTGGTTAGATATCTCTTTTGAAAGGCTGGTAGAAGTGATAGCTTAATTATGGCTTCTCAATGCTCATTTTTCAATGTTTGTATTACACATTCTGATGACGGATATTAATCAATGTTTTGTCATTTCATGTTTACTCATTTTAGTCAACTTCATCTGGTTAAAATTTTCATCGTTTTAGTTGATGAAAAGGAGCAAAATTAAACCAAATATTCAAATTTATTTATGAAAATATTGGTAACACTTTACTTAAAGCCTTTATGTATAATACATTATAAAGGTGTTCATAATCTAGGTTGTAATGCATTGTATTTTTTCACAAGTAATTGTAACCAAAGATAAAATGCATTACAATATGTGAAGGTTTGTTTGTCATGTGTTTTAATGCATTATACATAAATGAGTATCATTGTAAATGTATTATACCTGTGGTTAAAAGTATTCATGAGATAATATAATGCATTATAAGGTGCGTTACAAGACACAATTAATGCATTAAAAATAAATTGATGTAATGCATTATATTTCAAGCGTTTAAGTAGTGTTACCAAATATTCATATTTATTTTTCATATTTATTATGAATTATTGATTATTCTGGACAAAAATGTTGGAAAACAACATTATCTTGAGGCATTAATTTCGTTGTCAACAGTATGCTTTAACTAAAATTATTTAATTATTATGTCATCATTATTGTTTATGGAATCAAGAAATGTGTCATTAACAAATATTAAATTTAAACGACAAAATTAACACTAGGACTTCGTTTACAGTGTAGTAGCCACACTGTAAAAAAAGAAAAAAACAACTTAAAAGTTTAAGGCAACCAGCTTCAGCAGATTTTTGAGTTTTCTCAACTTATTTGTTTAGGAAATTTATCAACTTTTTGTTGTATAAACTTAAAACAAGAAGTTGAGAGAACTCAAAAATCTGCTGAAGCTGGTTGCCTTAAACTAAAGTAGGGCTGGGTATCGTTTAAATTTTTTCGATACCGATACCTTGAGTTCGATACCAGTTCCTGAACGATACTTTTTTCAATGGCAATTTTATGAAATAAGTTTTAACAAGATTACATTATCTCAAAAAAACTTAGGTTTTTATTTTTTCAGCTTGTTGACATTTTTACAGACTCAAAGCCTAATCTCCCGAGCCACTGCACAAAGGAACAAAATATATCCAACACAATAAATCAGTGCAAATAATCTTTATCCACTTTCATAAGTGGGTGTTTTATTTTCTTTCACCATATGTTTTATTGTTGTTAAATTCTGGTGTAGTATGTCTAATTATTTGAATGCATAAAAACTTAGTTTATTCAAAATTATTCTTAAAATAGCCTTTTTCCTCAGAAATTCTGTGTTCTGTTTTTCAAATGAAGGCATAAAACATTAATTTCATTTATCTTTAAATTATTGAAAATCAAAGATTATTTCTTTATTTTGGCTATTAAAATTAAAACATGGAAGAAATGTTGTGTGATTATTACTTAAAAAAAAAAGTTGTAATAATTTTAATAGTAGCCTAGTAGTAACAGTATGTATACATTCTGCTGAACAATAGTAATGTATTTCTGCCAGTCTTCCAAGTTAAACTGAACTTTTATTTTGACGGGTTGCCGTGAATACCTTTACAGTTCTGATGACGCTAGTTTTACTCAAACGGTAAAATGCTAAAGAAGTGACTCTCAGAGCAGTTCTGGAGATGTTATTCATGTGTTTATGTCCTCATTTAGTGAGACGGCAGACACTGAAATCACCGCAAGCGTCACGCGTGCTTCAGTCTGTGTGTAGTAAACAAAACCGTGCGATATGGAGAGCAGACTGCTCCGTAGGCTTTCGAATTGCTCTCGCGGATGTCAAACACTGATCGATCTGCGCCGTGTCGCTTCTAGTCGAACAAACCTAGTGCTGCAGGCTTATTGCCTCACTGATGTTGATGAGATTAACCCCTTAGGTATCGAAATTTGGTACCGAATGACATGACGTTTCTCAATACTCGATGGTATCGAGGCAATTCGGTCGGTGCCTAAAAAGTATCGAACTCGATACCCAGCCCTACTTTTAAGTTTGCCCAATATTTTTATTTTATTTATTTATTTATTTTTTTACAAATGATCCACTGACAAGTTGTTTATGATATAATAATAAGCAGATTGATAGCCGTAGTCAAATAATATGTGATCCCTGTAAATGCAGAAACACACCCCTGAATGTTTCTCTCTTGCAGTATCGTAATGTCTTTTAGTAACGTCCTGTAGTATGATTGGCTGTTTCTGACCGTCCTCCATTCGTCTGTTTGTGTGTTAGTGGCTGTAATCTGTGCAGAGTATCGCAAATGATGGAGGGCTGCAGCGTTTGGGTTTTGGGAGTCCCAGTACTTTTTACTAGTCTATTCACATCTTCTCTCTTCAGCAAGCCGGTCTGTCATGACATTCCCATTTTGTTGTCTTTGCGCCGTGATAAGAGCACACTCGCTGATGCCGACGGTTGAGATGTGCTGTCTGATGGCTGTTATCAGATCTGTGAGGAAAGGCTGAGGAGAAAATGAAACAGCTACCATGATATTGAACAAATTCAAGGTGCTTTTGATTTGTTTTTCTTAGTGTGAAGGCTTGAATTAAAACTATAGCATGTTTAGTAGGTGTTGTGATTCTTGCAATATTCCTTCCATCTATCCATCCTATTTTTAAATTTTTTTTTTTAATCTTTCATTTATTTAAAAAAAAAATCTTTATTTTTGCCCTATTTTTCATATTTGTTTTTTTTCTTTTGTTTTCTTCTATTTTTTTTTCATTTATTGTATTTTCAGTTTTTATAATTTATTATTTTTCTTTTTAAAAGTATTTTATTTTCTTTACTTGTTTTTTCTTTCGTTTCTCTTTTTAATTTATTTTTGTCTGCATTCATATCATTTTCTACTTTTAAATGAAAGATTATACCAGTTGCCTACATTAACACAAAATTCAATATTTAAATTTTACAATATATTGGAGATTTTTAGTAAGAATTTATTTATTTATTTTTTGCATTATAACATCTGTTGCATGTTAATCGTGCTGTAGCACACAGTAGACCCATTTATTGTGCTGTGCTTTCCAAACAAAATTCATTGCTTTTGTCTGGTGCAGTGCATTTCTCTGTATTCCCTGTACTAACATATTTATGTCCTCTGGCGTTTTATTATACATTTGTAAACAGGCTTCTGAAAGCAGCAGAAGATAGCGTACAAGGACATCCAATGACATAATTTAGTCGCTTCGCGGTATTTCAACAACAGCTTTATTTTCAATAACAAGCATGATTTACAACCCGACCGGTGAGCATTCAGAGGTTATTCACACGCCTGTGTCTGTTTAAGCCAATAACCAGTTTCTAACAGGAAGGCGTGTAAAGGTCAACCTGAACCAGTAGCGACATCATTAATCTAATTGACTCTGCAAAAGTATATTAATTTGCGCCTGATGCTTTTAATTTGTCTTTCCGAGCCTAAACCAAACAAATGTATCACATTAATCCGCATGGTGGTCGGATCAGCGAGCGTCTCTCGTGAATTGTCGAACACTGCACAGATTGAACCAGACAATGGAGGCGACTGACCTTGAGTGACCTCAGCGGATGCCACAGCTTCCCTCAGTCCACTAGTCCCATGGCTCTATCGCCGGGACATACAGAATGTTTCACGCTATTCGGCTTAGACTCCGTCCCGAGAGAGATAAGAATACGGTGAAAGGTGCATGAAAGGGCCGTGAGACTTGAGAGATACAGTATCAAGTCAAGCTCTGTCTCTCTTAGTGGTGATTTAGTGTGGTGTCAAACTGGCGCAGAAGATGTTGCTTTTCTTTGAGGTCTGTCCTCACAGCAATGCTTTTGTTGCAGGATCTTGCAAATGTGGCGTTTATCGAAATGGTTCACCCAAAAAATGAAACTTCTGTCATTTATACTACACCATCATGCCGCTTTTCTGCTTTTGTACAACATGAAAGGGGTTTGAATGTTTAAATATGGCACGTCATGGCTGGTTTGAGATCAGTGGAGATCGATCACGAGAACTGACTTTTGATGTCAAACCTGTCATAGGAATCATATCAAGACTTGTAATATGGTGCATATGAGCTCTGTTTTTATTGTCGTTTTTTGGAGCTCAACATCAATTTGTATTTACTTTTTGTTGTGTGGAAAAGAGAAGCCAGCACATTCTGCAAAATAATTCCTTTTTCCTTTTACAAAAGATAGAAAATTTGACAGGTTTGGAGCCACATGAGGCTGAGTAAATAATGACAGTTTTAATTTTTCAATGGTTGACTGTGCAATTTTCTATTTCATTTGTGTTTTCTGATTAAGGCTCAACAATAAGGAAGGATATGAAGGTCTGGGTCAATGAGAAAGTTTTGTTGGCTTTGTAGACTAATTTTTACTTCTTGCAAACTTTAAATGTTTGGTTTTCTGTGATGTAATCTAAATTATTATTACAAATTCTGCTCATTTATCATCAAGAATGTTATCTTGGTTTTGTCAAAAATGGTAAAAATTGCCTAAAAGTCATAGACAGCATCATTTGGCAAAGCATGTAATGTTTTGAATTAAAACACAAATTGCAATGAATAATCTGTATATGCTCTTTTTGGAAAGAAAAATATACTAATAGTATCAAGCAGATATAACAAATAAATAAAGTGTGTAAAATTCCTTCTTTTTAGGTGTGGCCTGTAAAATCATTGCCAGGGCGAGTAAAAACAACTGGCTGAAAAAATCCTTATCATTAAGCACTGCTGAAGGAGTGTTTCTTGTGTGAGACCTTAAATGTGATTTTTGAATTGGGTAACATGTAAAATGATCCTCTTCAAAACATCTGTCTCACTTGGGTTGTGGTCTGGCGTAATTTACCGCCACTCCCAAGATAAGTTGACCGCCCTCTGATCCAAAGGAAGTTGGGGTGGATGCCAAAAGAATCAGAGTAATGTGTTTCCTGTTCCTGATGTGTAGTGCGAGAGCTCTCACGATAACGGATGTCGTATTTCCAAACAATCTATATTCATGCTGCATGTATTTTCAGCTCTTTTTCTCTCATGCCGCCATTGAAACGGCTGCCAGCTGGCACTTTAAAAAGGATGAAAATTAAATTTTTGCTCCCTTTTACAATGAACACTAAAACACAGTTTTGGACGCCACCCAATCTTCTGGTAGAAACCAATACATACGATCAGAGGATATTAACAGTGGCTGTGGTATCAGGAAGCATTGATCCAGGAGGCCCAATCGACAGCCAAACGGAAACTCTGCCACTGTTTATTCTAGTTCAACCCACAAATCAAGTCTGACTCCATGAAAACCTTGTTCGAAGACATTAGCATTCACCAAATGCACACACTATTTCCCAAAGCATCTGGTTTATCTGCAGCTGAAATTGACTTTCTTCTTCTCGAGACGCCCAGCCAGGCCATGTTCACTGACCTGAGCTTTCACATCTCGGATTGGACGCCCTCCTGGTTTCCACAGGGACCCGAGGATCAACTGTAATTAAGTACAACCTCTCTATAGCTGCTTTGTACAGGTTTCTGTACTCTGAAGAAGTTCAGTCGAAAATCTCCTACATTACTGAAATGAATATAAACGCTGTACGTTGCTGGAGAGTGGAAATGCAGCAAATTGTCTGAGAAGCACCTTGCCATTCCTTCCCATCTATTACCGTTATGTGAGTCAGAGCAGACTGCATAAATGTCAGAATAATTGACTGTTGTGTCAAGCTGATGATGTAATCAGCTGTGAAATTTTAATCTGCCTAATAAGCGCTTCTGCATGGAGAGTCTTGCAAACGCTACACCTTTCTCTGTTCCCTTTATGAGTGTTCTTGTTAAAGGGATAGTTCACCCAAAAATGAAAATTCTGTCATTAATTACTCAGCCTCATGTCGTTCCAAACCCGTAAGACCTTCGTTCATCTTCGGAACACAAATTAAGATATTTTTGAAGAAATTTGAGAGCTATCTGACACACAACTGACACGTTCAAGGCCCAGAAAGGTAGTGAGGACATTGTTAAAATCAGTGGTTCAACCTTAATTTTATAAAAGCTACGAGAATACTTTTTGTGTGCACAGAAAACAAAAATATCATCACATGGACTATTTTAAGGATGTCCTTACTACCTTTCTGAGTCTTGAACATGGTATTTTCGTTGCTGTCTATGCAGAGTCAGAAAGCTCCGGATTTCATCAAAAATATCTTAATTTGTGTTCCGAAGATGAACAAAGGTATTACGGCTTTGGAATGACTTGAGGGAGAGTGATTAATGACAGAATTTTCATTTTTGGGTGAATTATCCCTTTAACCCTTGAGTGAACCTGTTCAATGAGTGAACCCATACCATCTCGTTCAATCGACAGCAAAGAATGGGATGAAGCCCACGGCCATGGCAAAACAACACCAGCTCCAGGATCTTTTCCAGAGGACAACAAATCTCTCTGCCAGAACTCGCACATGACCTCACAGCGGAGTCATGCACCTACCGCAGCAAAACAGCTGATGCAGACCTAGTCCGTTTTGGCTGGCTTTAAAGTCAAGCACTTCCCTCCCGCTTCCAGATTTCCAAATAGTCCCCTCTTCTAGTAATTCCGACCACTTCCTGTTTGGCACTCCATTCCCATCGGACTGTAATAACGAGAGAAGCCAACTGAGGCATATTTGTGGGTTCCTGCACATACAAGAGGATGCATTAGCTGTGATGCAGCTATCCATGTGAGACTCATAAATTTCTCCGGAAGGCATTCTTCCAGCTCAGAGTACTAGATTTCATCCAATCATTTGGCCTACTCCAGAGAATGTCATTGTGTTTATTTTTGCCAGTGCTGAAGAACAGGCAAAGGATAGATGGGTAACGGAATATACTGCGAGGATTAGATGATCAGGGGATGTTGGCTGACTTATGGATTCATAATCCCAATGTTGGCAACAAGGTTTTTTAGCTTTGTTTGGGAATTTTCTAAAGCACTCTTGTGATGCTCTCAATCGTCAGTGTATCTGCTGCCACCAAAACCCAGAATTTCGTAGGATTGTCCTCCTCTGCAGCTGAAAAGGCTGAGCGTGACCACTGTCACTGCATGCTATTTTGAATCCAAAATGCATGCAAATGTTGCCATTCTCTAATCCGACAATAAAAACAAGTCCCAGCTCATCCAAAAAATCTGACCTCTTTTGCATATTGAGAAACATGCAATCCTTCCACTTTAGATAACTGAAGTAAACAGTAAAATCTCTTGATTCCAATCTTAGTGTTTTCCCAGAAAAAGGGACGTCCCATCGTAACGCCGCCTCTGAGCTTGACAAATGTGGCCACCCTAACATTAATCTCTCCTAGTAGATAATCCCATGCTTAATCCAGTCTTTGCAGTATGCGGAGGGTGGCATGATAGCACCATTTACTGATCCACAGCCCTGGTTGTCCGACACTACGAGAGCTTTTGCATTCACAGGAGCGGTGTGGACGCGACCCCGGTGCTAATATGAAGCAGATGTGCTGGTAAGGTGGTGTGGAGGCATGATGTTTTAATTGCATTGAGGTCTAGTAGATTACCGTGACCTCGGCACGAATGTGCACTGCATTTGCGGTGATCTCCTTAGGACGTTCTGTTAGGTTGATGGATGGCGATGTGGTCTTGTGTGGCCTCACTTGTTTAAAATAAAATCTAAACTTGGTAGCTTGGTTTGTTGCCGATAGCTCAAATTCTTGACTCTAATGAAGTGTTCATGGCGAGTTGCTGCTCCTTTAAACTGGAGTAATGAGATTTGCTGAATTACTGTCTTAATCATGGACTGAATGGAAAATAGGGGAGGAGATGTTTATAATGATGTGATTTACAGCTCTTTCACGAACCCCCGTCTGTCTTTCCTAGCCCCCTTTTCCATTTACCCTCAACATTTTTTTTCTACTTGATTTAATTAGAATTTTCAGGCTACATGAATTACTGTCAGGTTGTGGTTGAACAACAAATTAGAGGGAGTGTGCAAGATGCCTACATCTCTGATGAGCATGCGAAGCTTCAAGGTCATGCTAACACTTGACCGATCTCATTTTGGAGCTGCTTGGTGTTTGCTAAGATGTTCTACATGGGTATTGCTTGGGCATTGCTAGTTGCTTATACTTTAAAAATACTTGCTTAAAAATGTATTACTTAGTAATAGAGGTGTTTTTGTATCCCTAAACTAAACCAGTCTTTTAGTAAGAGTACAGTAAGTTTCACAAACCTGAAATATACAAAACATGTCATTTTGGGAGCGACATCACTGAAAGTATAAGTTGATTATTAAAAGAACCGACCTAAAGAGTCATTTGTTCAGAAATCTAACTATTCTTATTACTCTTGCTTGTTGTTTTTGCATGCAGCCTGCATTGACAAGCGTGTGGTTATATGTGGTATAACATAGTGAGCCATGCCCTTGGGTGATTTTTAGATTATTTACGCAGCAAGTTGTGAAACCTAAACTACTTTTAAGCTAAGTTGGCTCTGGCTTATGCATAAGTCTTAGACGTGCTGTGCATCGCCGTGTGCAGTTACTCTGATAAATTATGTTGAATACTGTCGCACATACTCACCTGGAGGCTCTCCAGAGGTCTGTCAGATCTTCCTAACTCTTGAATTACCCCAGAACTTCCACACACACCCACAATCCCCCTGTTCATCCAGGGGATGACTCATTCTCCCCGTGGCACCATGCAATGACCTCACCTCCAGCGGAGAACATCATCAAAGCACGTGTATGGAACCCCAGTAACGTTTCCCGCTTAAATATTTCACCACGTGCACTGCGCCAGCCTCATTAAAGCACATCAGATCTGCACCCAGCGCCGTCTCGCCTAGTCTTGCCAAGCGCTGCACTGCATATTAACGTTGGGACTACAAAACACCATTTACCCAAGAAGTTTTGCCAAGCAAGACTAGTTCCACCGTGACCACACTGTGTCACGAAGCCAAAGGGGTCACGGTCTGGATTAGCATTTTTCTCTTTAGCCAAACAAGAAGAAGAGGGGACGCCGGTGGATAGGACATGTCATTTCTGTGTTAATCTGATCTGAATCTCTCAGGTTCTCTATCCCCACACTATGCGCTTATGTGATTACTTTAAAGGGCTATAGCATCAATGCACCAGCAGATTTGCAGGCCTAGCATATGTGATGGTGGTTTACAGGCAGTTTGCATGGAGCTATCTTGCGTTGTTCATGTAAACCTTCTCCCGGTTTGAAAGTTGTAGTAATATTAGCAATATTGCATTTCTAGCATGCAGCTCTGGGCTCTCAAAGCTCAAACAAAAAGCTGGGCAGTGTTCAGATGTTTGATGTGGTAATTGCCACCATACTTTCATTTGGCTCTCAGAAAATGGCACTTTGTGAGGCGACCCTGACTTCCTCGAGCTGTGAATAAGCCGCACATGTGTAACACTGATTTAGTTTGCATTGATCAGTAAGGTGTGTTCTGGCTCTGATGTCCATTTGCCTTGCACCTTGTTAGTCAGTATATGAAACAGCTAGTCTGCTGTTGCGCATTCAAACACTTTGCAGTCACACAGGAAGAAGTCTGGATGAAATCTCAGTCATTTCCTTTTTTTCTTTGAGGCCTTGCCTCACACTAGGCGCTTTTTTTTTTTTTTTTTAACCCTATTAATAATTCACCTGTCAGTTTTTATAATCATCCTACATAGTCAGATGCCTCTTAGAGACATTAAAACATGGATGTTGCTCTTAAAAGTAGGGTGGTACTGGCTGGGAATGGCTGTATGAATTTGTAAAACCAGTCTGGAGTAATAGGTGTCTACAGTTGTAATGTGGCTGGTTTGCGGTGAGGTGCGTTGCGTTGCTGTAGTTGAGTATTGACTCATCTGTGAGTGGCAGGGTCAACAACATGAGGCCTCTTTTTGGTTAGGTGTAGTGAATCACTAATAGTTAAGCCTTTAGGAGAAGACATCTCTGTTATAGCAGAATAAACTATTAGCCTACTTTGTCTGTTATTATTATGATACATTGAATTGCCATAAGTTATGTGCAGGTGGTGGTGTGATAAGTGACTATCTATGGGTGAGTCTTTGAATCATTTATTCAATAGATTTGTTCAAAAATACTGACATTCATTCTTCCCTTTTGCTCATAATAACTGATTCATTCAAAATCAAATCAAGTAACTGTGTTTAAGTGAATCAGTGAAACCTGAATGAACAAATTGGTTGTTTTTGTACTGATCATTGAATCATTCATTCAACCAATTCGTTCAACACCACCATTCATTCAGGAGTGAAACAAGTGTCCATTTGTAAGTGAGTCACTGAATGATTCGTTCAGCTTATTTGTTCATGAAAATTGATTTGTTAAAATTGAATCAAATGTATGTGTTTTGAGTCATTGATTAATTCACTCAACTGATTTGTTCAACAACAGTGATTTGTTCAAGAATTAATAAGGTGATACATTGAATTCCGATTCATTCAGGTATTTGAGTGAATCATTGATTCATTCGCTACACTGATTTGTTCAACAGCATTCCAATTCATTCAGGAGCGAATCAAGTGACCATTTATAAGTGAATCATTGAATGATTTATTCAGCTCATTTGTTCATGATTGAATTTTGAATGAATAAGTGCTCTGTATTTTTCAGTGATTCTTTGAATCATTCATTAAACCAGTTTGTTCAACACCACTAATTCATTCAGGAATTAAGTAGCTGTGTTTGAGTGACTGAATTGAGCGACTGTAGCAGGATTCAAAACAGCATCCTAGCTTTTTGAATACAAAAATATTGAGTTGTTTGCTATTCCAGTCATTGCAGGTGCTGTGTCTTTTGTATGTGTGCATGTCTAAACATGCATCTTGTTGTTCGACAGCAGATCTTGCGGTTCCTCCAGACGATCTTCTGCTAATGCGCGGCTCAGCCCAGGACTGCCTTGCACTAATGAGGTTACCTAACGTGCTAAACCCATTTGGTGCGAGGTGATAAAAGCGGATAGAAAAGAGGATGAGCAGAGCACAGGAGCCGATGGACAACCTGGGCTTGGTTCGGAGCCAGAAATCCTCCCGCTGGGAGGTTTTTCACACAGCTGAGCACTGGATCCGGCCCTGTTTGTGGCGGAAGGCCCAGTCTGTTAGCAGAATCAAGCCCGTGTCGTTAAACGCTCTCTGCAGGGTCAAATTTAACAGCATTTTACTTGTGAAATGCTTTTGGGGCTCCTTAATGCATTTATATTTAACACCGTTTTAATTGTTTAAATGACAGCTAGCCACTTAGCCGCCCATTAAGCTGGAAATGTCGGTGTCAAACATGTCAGTTGCAATATATTTGATCATGGTGATGGAGATAAATAAACACATCTCTTAGTTTGTATCCACTGATGCAGTAAATCAAGTCAGTCTAACCAGTGATTGCATTGCAGGGTTAGTTGATGCCTGGTTGCATTTTCTGCCCGTTTTGTTGCTACAGTTGTTTAATATCTTCATTTATGAACATGCTTTTGACAAATAATGAGATTTTATGTCATTTCTTATTCTTTTATTTGTTAGAGGTTTCCCGGATTGTCTTGTGATAAACAATAAATAATTGTTAGCCCAATAGGCCTAAATAATAAATTAGGAAGGAGACGGAGAATCAGAAAGCCACTGTGAGCAGATAATATTGTTTCTGGCAATCACAAGGTCTGTTTTGAATGTAGAAAATCTCACTGTGACCATAACTAGCTAGTCTTGTTGACCTGATAGTCTGTGCTATTGTGTTGACGTCCGAGTCTATAACCCTGGTGGTATTGTTTGGTATAGCCTGTTTGCTTCAAATATTAGGCCTTTCTTCAACTTAGCATGCATTTATACCTTTATTTTGAAAACGGGGGTAGATGATTATAAAAATTAACAATTTTATTTATTTACATTTTTGTCTACATTTTATGTTTAATTTAATCTATAATCTTGGCTATATTTTTAAGTTGAATGAAAACAATTTATGAAAACCAAAAAAATTAATTAATTTACATATTTATGTGACATGATCTAAAATAAAATGTATTTATACAACTCTAAATACATCCAGCTCCATTTTATTTAATTTTTTCACTTAAAAAAAAAAAAATTGATCCCTTTTGAACAAACCAAATATTTTGTGGTGGAAATGATTGTCAAAATGTGTCAATTAACAAATAGTTTTCACACAAATACTGAAATGATCAATGTATTTTTCCTATTATTATTATTATTATTATTATTATTAATGTCTGGGTTTGGGACAAAGGTAAAGCAATACATTCTGTACATAACAGACTTTTGATATGATATTAATGATTACAGGTGTTGTAAAAAGTTTCCAGAGTAGTTTTAACGTGACCTTACCTAAGGAGGAGGAAGGAGTGTTAATTTATTTATTTTAGTAATAAAATCCACCCCTTAGGCATGATATTGCACGTAGTTGAAGAAAGACCTGTGTTTTTTGCTTATTTGTGTTTGTACGCTACTCTGGATATGCATGCTTGACTGCTGGAAATGAGATCTGCTTGAAGAACTATGCAAACTAAGGAAAAGTTAATTACTCTCACCAAAGCAGCAGTTATAATAGTCTATGGAAACAGTCCCTGTTAGCTGATTTTTCCTGAAATGAGTCGAAAAGACATCAGCGTTCGTGGTGACAAAAATAATTGTGAAATCTCAGGCAGAAATGGAGCAGAGATAATTTTAGCGCTAAGCAACGTCACCTGACCACCACGACTCTGGGGAGCTTATTACAGCGAAAGCGTAACACTTACAGATGATTGTCAGAAATACAAATAACAGAACAGAGCTGCGAGCTGCAAGTTTAAACCTTCCAGAGCCGTTGCCAGCAGCTTGCGTCTGACATTAGGGTTTTTTTATGATACAGACTGCAGTGATACCAAGGTTTCAATAGTCGACAGTAAAACTGCACAGTTCCCAATATAAACTTTAATATCTCAGCGTAATCAAACATACTATTGAGCATTGCTTGCTTTATAAAGTAACCCAGAAAAGAGTTAACGCAGTGAATGGTTTTCTCTTTTTCTTGTAGGTACTGTTGTGGTTAATATTACTATTATTATTTGATTAGAATGGTATTGGTGTTGAGAATTGTGTAAATTCACAGGTGTTAATAATATGAATTATAATTATATTAGTATTAATATTAGTAGTAGTCGTAGTATTTTTATAGTAGTAATTTCATTTTAATATTGTTTTCTTGTAATAATTTTTTTTCTTATTGTTATTCATTACTTTATTTGATTTTTTTGTTTGTTCTTTTATTATTTAAATATTATTTATTTCAATATTCAATTTAACTTTGTAGATATTTTACAATAATAATAATAATTTTTATTACTATATTATTTAATTAAACTTTTATATTAAATTGTTCTATTATTTATGTATTATTATTATTTGCTGTGGCATCAATTTAATTGAAAATCATGCAGTTTCACTGGCGTTTGTTTAGTGAATAATAATAATAATAATAATAATGATAATTAAAAAAATGTTCTTTTTATTATTTTTGAATATTTTAACTTTTTTTGTGATTTATTGTTCGATTATTATTTAAATTTTATTTATTTTAATATTTTATTTAACGTTTTATTTTTTTTTAATACCGATACTTTTGATATCTGATTGCTAACGACTCTTTCAAGTTCAAGCTCAGACCCACCAGTTTTCTTACCATTTTTCCATTTTCTCTCTTCCTCCCACACACTGTCTGCCGCTCGTCTCCTCGGTCCTGGCCCGAACACATGGGGTTGTGTATTTTGGCCCAGATTGTTTGCGATCACTCCAGTCGTGTACGTCGCTAGAGTGTCACGGCAGGGAGCCGTAAAGCACAAGCAGCTCCTTCAGATGCACTCAATGAATACAGCGGCCAGTTTCAAACCAATAAAGCCTCTCGCATCCGAGGCGTCTTTGATTTCCAGCTCGCCGCAGCTAGATTGAGAAATTCCTCCTCTAATCTGCTGTAACTTGATAAAGGCCAGCATTGATCTTTCGGACAGATTATAGGGCGAGTTGGGCTTCGAGGGGTTTCGTTCTAATGATCTCATCAATGCGCTCTTTTATTGCATCTGGTGCTGGAGTGTGTAACGTTCGCATGCATTTTCCCTCCAGGCTTTCTGTAGAAGTTTTGATGCTGTGTTTAATGAGCGTGCACTCATGCGTGTGGGTGAAGTTTAAAGCGTGTGCATCTTTATGTTGTAATAACCAGAGGCAAGAACACCACAGATCCCCAGATTAAAAGCCTTTTAGACAGATCTGCATGTCAGATGATTTTAAAACTGCAAGCTCAACCTGTGGTCGGACCGTTGGGGCTGAATATCCACTCATTCACGGGCCAGTGGCGTCTCAAGCACTGAAAAATTGCTTGCGGTTAAAGTAGCCCATGTTTATATCATTCATGCTCCTTCCGAGTCTTATTGTGCACCGTTTATCCATGCATTCAAATACAAAAACGTCTCAACTGGCAAAAAAAATCAGTTCTAACAAGCAAGTTGTAAACAGTTTGCACCTCAGTTTTTAATGTGTTTGGCTTCTGTTCACAGTTGCACATGAAATTAAATGCTGAAGACTAAAACCTGACACCAAAGACATTTTCATACCCAAGTGAAAAGAACTGCTGGTAATTTGCATTTATTTTGGATTTGCTAGATCTTTTGTTGCTTCCTTGAAATGTAGGCGGTACATGATTTGGGGAAAAAAAATCCCCCCCCAAAAATATAAGTGATATTTTTTTAATGTTTTTTTTTTTCTTACATAAGTTCCAGGTTTTCTGTGCTTGTTTGCAGGGCTGCACAAATAATAATAATAATAATAATAATAATAATAATAATAATAATAATAATAATAATAATAATAATAATAATAATAAATTAAAGAATTTGCAAAGCTAATTCATTGTACAGAACAAATACATTTATAATACTTTATAAATTTAAAAATAAAATAAAATTTGTAAAATTGACTTACAGCATCTCTTTATTTTCATTTTTCTTTTATTGGAAAACTACAAGGAGCTCTTTAGCGGTCTCCTTTGTTTTTTGTTTAGTTTTTTGTGAAACAACATGCAGTGTTTATATTTTATTTTTATTTTATTATATTTTATTTTAATCTGGCAGCCCTAGTAGATGGATGGTGTAACAAAAAAAAATGTGTGTATATATGTGTATATATATGTATGTAATTTCTTCATTTTCATTTTAGTGGAAAACCTCAAAGAGCCTCTTAAGGCTTCTCTTCTCTTTATTTTATTTTATTTTATTTTATTTTATTTTATTTTATTTTATTTTATTTTATTTTATTTTATTATTTTATTTTATTTTATTTTATTTTATTTTATTTTATTTTATTATTATTTTATTATTTTATTTATTATTTTATTTTATTTTGCAATCAAAAGCCGTGATGAAACAAATGTTCAACCATTAGAATTAAATGTGGAAGATTTAGAGATTTAGAAGAAATAAGAGATTTAAATGCATCTGCATCTAGTCCTTTATAAAACACAATTCCAGTGTCGAGGGAAATAACCACAACGTCGCTCAACCACAGTAAGATCTATTAAACATCATTCACCCTTTTCAACCCTCATTTCGTCTGTCTTTGTGTGCTAATGAGCCTGTGATAGTCCGGCAGGCAGTGGCATGTTCAGGATAGGGATGGTCAGGATGGTTGACTGGGCGATTAGTGAGAGTGAGTTGTTTTTGGAGGAGTCACTTCTGGGACAGGGTGTTGGCACACTTTAGCACACAACGGTTTAGCAATAACTAGTCACTCTAGAGAAGTCTGTTCACTGCCTACTGCTGAATCAATGTACTTATGTAATAGTCAACGCTTTCAACATATTTTGAGACACATTCCCATTATTACATTTATTTTTTGCCGTAGAAGCTTGTTTAGTAAGCAACATGTAGGTTTCCTGTGAACTCCATCCTAGCTTAGCGCAATCACAAGGCTTTTTAGGGTCCTACGAAATCAGCTTTATTTATTTTTCCCAAATTCAGTTTTTTTAATTTTTATTTTAATTTTTTTAAACAACGTATTTCCAGCTGAAACGGAATATTGAGGTCATGGTTTTATTTTTGCGCTCCTCCTCTCTGTCTCTCACTCATAGCAATCTAACGGTTGGAGGGGTGTGTTTAAGGATATTCTGCCCAAGCCATCAAACTGACCTCATCAGAGAAGGAATGCCATTCCAGAAGCGAAAGCAAATGTTCAGATTTTGACTAAAGATTACCAAGACAAAAAATTTTTTTTCAGCAGATTAACTTGCACGGATGAATTGTTCACATCAAGACTAGCAATGTACATTAGTAAAGTAAATAGTCAATTTTGATTTCATGAGGACTTTAATTTTCTTTTTCGTTTTTCCATTTTATTTTTTCTGGATTCTTTTTTTCAGTTTTAAATGAAATATTAGTACATCCAGATAATAATAATAATAATAATAATAATAATAAATTGTTGTTAATATTATTATTACTTTGATATGTACATTTTACTGTACAATGTATTTCTGTCATAATTTAAAGTTAAACCAAACTTTTATTTTGACGGATTTTCGATTTTGAAGTTCAGATTCTGTCCGTGTTTTCCGAATCATAGGGCCCCAGCTTCTTCGTAGTGGTTTAAACTAGTCAAATGTGAAGATATGGATGTGTTTTAGCCCACATACGGTCTCAAGGCTCGTTTCTGAGTGCTTTCTGATTCACAAAGACAAAGTCTGTGGTTGTCTCTCTCTCTCAGGGCTGGCGAGCTGGCAGTTGCAGTTCTGTAACTAAAAAGCTGTTTACAAGAGCTGAATTTAGCCTGATTAAAGCATGTCCATGTGCTGAAGACGCCGTTTGCCTCCAGGCCAGAGCTGTTGTTGCGTTTGAGGACAGATAAGAGCAGTAATATTCAGCCTGTGTCGTATTACACCTCACTGAAAGCACTGATGGCTCGTAATGCCGCCTAAACGCTGTCATTTTATAACACTCCAGAAGTTGTAAACCAACACTATCATTGTCAGACTTTACTTATACATGACTAGCGACTAAGCCGTCTTTCCTCTTGGCTGTATTCCCGGTGTTGGGAAAGTGGCACACAGCGGGGAGTCTGGACAGGAAATGACCTCACTCCACCTCTGGATGTACGCGCAGTCCTGACTCATTCATGTGAAACACAAGCTCTTTGTTTACCATGGCCTCCGCCTCATTCATAACCTCTCTCGTCTTTCACCTTAGTTTCTTTAGCATCGTTTTATCTCTGGCACCCTTTGTCCTGTTGTTATTGTGTCTTATCACTATCTTGAATAAAAACTTATTCAACTCTTTGCGAAGTATCTGGGTTTATCTGTCACAGTTGACTGGGGTCTAGGTATCTAGTAGACTTACAAAGCTAATTCATAGATAGGACTGTACAAAATATGCACCCACAGCTTTTCACAGAAAGATAAACAGATTTATGCACAATTTCTGTGTTGTTTTAGTCTAATTTATAGCCAATGATACTTCAACATACAGACTGTTTTATTTAATTATACTGAATTTACATAAAAATTACACAATTTGTTCTTGAGTCCACAGAAAACAATTATACACACACAAAACTATTTTACAAACTATTTTTTAAACTCTAATAGCATGCAGTTTTTTTAGGGCTGTCAAAATAAACATAAAATGCTTATCAAATATAATTTTTTTAACACATTAATTTGGAATGAAAAGTTTCATAAGTTTGAATTTGTACTAATATTAATTGTAAATAAAACAAAAATATAAAATAAAAACAAATAATAAAACTGTAAATTAAACAGTATCTATATGCAATTTAAATGATTTTAAAATGTAATTTATTAATAATTTATTGGATTTATAATAATATTTTAATTGGAATTTAACATTAATGTTTTAAAATTAAAATAAAATACAAATTTGAGATCTGTGAAATTTTACATGTAAAATATTCAGTTGTTTGACACAAATACTGAAGTAATTGTTTATGCACATCGGTTGTCAGACACACATACTGAAATAATCATTTTGCATATCGGTTGTCAACACACAAATACGGAAATAATCGGTTATGTGTATTAGTTGTTGGACACACATACAAAAATAATCGGTTATGCATATTGGATATCGGCCGCACAAATATTGAAATAATCGGTTGTGCATATTGTTTATCGGACACATAAAAAATAAAACAATTGGTTATGAATATTAGTTGTTGGACACATACTGAAATTCATATGGGTTGTTGGTCATAAATACTGAAATAATATTGATCACTTGGCAAATGGCTGGTTTTGGCTGCAAGTTGTGTTTTCACCTCCTGATAGTAAACACTGGATGAGATTGAGGTGAAGACAGTAGAATGGGCTGGACTTTGGACTCACACACCTACATGCATACAAAGCTCTCTTATTTTCATCTAAAGCCAATGCACACTCGTGCTTCCAGCACAGCAAACAAACAAATAATGATACGATTGGTTCAATTCAGGCTCCTGAGTTTCTAACCTACTTCTGCTGAAACTCTGAAGCCCCTGGGCTCTGGTCTAGCCCTATACATTGGCATTCAGCTCGCACGTATTTGTGTATTCATTAGCACAATAGTCCAACCTAATTCCGCTCGTATTTGTAAAGTTGCTTAAAGTTGCATGCTGTGAGACTTGCCTCTAGCCTGCATGCAATAACAAGCTAATGGAAATCTCCATGAGATGCAGGTTTGTTAAAGAAGGTCCGTCTGGAGCAGGTGTGTGTGCGGTCAGTGTTTACTAAATAAAGGAAGGAGAGTGTGTGTGAGCCGTTAGAGATGGCATAGTGCCGAGTGTGCAGTCGTCTGTATAAACTCCTCGGGTTCAAAAGGCCACCAGTGGTATTAATCCCGAGCGAGCGGTGAGATTTCCGTAAACGCCCCCTATTTAAAAATAGCATGACTCAATTTGACTTGCTGTTGCCAGGTTTGTGATCTAGTGCAGAGGGAAGGACGGAAAAGCCTTGAACTGGCTAAGCCTCAGTTTGGACCTTCATTTTGATCCTCAACCACAACAATGCGTCCCAATCATATATTGGATGGATAGTGGTCCAGTGCACCAGTTGCATTAAATTTTCCCAACTTTGATCATTTACTGTATTTTATGTATAATAATCCATCATTGATGAGAGAGTGCAGCTGTAAACAGCATGTTTAATTCACCGTGCAGTCTAATTGGTCCAAAATCCCATGTGATGATATATTAAACATCAAATATTCAGATTTTGTCATTGCCTGCTAAGTTTAATTTTAAGTATGAAAAAAAAAAAAAAAAAAAAATTGTGTTGCATGTAGTTGCAGGGTTCCCAAAGGCACAAAAAAGTTGTTATTATTATTATTATTATTATTATTATTATTTATTAAAGGGATTTTTAAAAAGCCACAATTTTGCTGATTTCCATGGGATTTTTGGCCCTGAAGTTTCCTAACATTTCTAGGCCTAGAAATGGAAATCAGTGAAATTGTGAAAATTGTGAAATGTCTGTAGCAAATATATATTTTTAAAATGTAAAATAATAATAATAGTAGTAGTAATAATAATAATAATAATATGAAATTATTTGTAGTATTTACCTACTTTAAAAAAAAAAATGGTATTAAATGTAGTAAAGTTTAAAATGTAGTATTATTTTTATATATTACATTTTATGGTATAAATCAGAATATGTTTGTACAGTCACTTATTTTTATCAGCAATCATGTCCATTTTTAATATTAAAAATAATAGAATTTGAATATGCAAATTATACAGTTATAATATTTATAACTAAATTATTTAAAAATTTATATTTTTGGTATAAATATGGTATAAAGCAAAATATGTCTGTACAGAATCAGTCATTTATCCTTTGTATCAACGATCCAGCTCATATTTTAATTACAGAAAAATTAATTGTATGTGAATTGCACAATTATGAGATTTAGACTCAAATTCTTTTAATTACCAATTTGTATGGATTCTCATTCAATTTATAGCATAAAGCAGAATGTGTTTGTACAGAATCAGTCATTTATCCTTTTTCTCACCAATCCCACCCCATATTTTTTATATATGAATAGTTTTTTATATTAAAAATAAGAATTAAATTATACAATTATAATAGTTACAAATAGTAAAATTCTAATCATTGTAATTCTTAAGCATTTTTTCTATAACAAGTTTAAATAAAAAGGTTGGTTTAAAAGGTCAAAAGGTTGTATGTGTTTCAGTAAGTGAGACTTTGACCCGTTTGGAGAAGCTCTGGCTCTTCAAACACTCTTAACGCGGTTCATACGGCTGCATTAGAGACTGTGCGGTCTCAGCTGATGGACTGTACGCTGCTGTGCTGGTGGCTTTGCTGACACTGGCGATTGTACTTGTCCTGTAGCTGTGAGCCGTCAGCAGTAATGGGAGCTGAGTGTGGATGTAAGAGTTAATGGGCTGCTCCTCGCTCTGAAGGCAGCAGCAGCTAGAGGAGCTGTTTTGATTATAGTTATTGAACATGCCATTAGTCTCGGAATGGAAGCCACACACTGTCCTGTTAGTTTGGGGTCAGGTGAGGAGAACACTGTTTACCTATACAGACTCCCAGGTGTGCTCACACAAACATGCATGCTAATACACTTATGATGAACTTTAGGATGGTTGAGTAGCCATCCAACAACTGACAAAGCGATTCATGAACTTGACTTAGTTATTTTCACTTTTATTCATTTTCATTGTATTTTTTAATCCATTTTCATTTTTTATGTATTTATTTAAAGCTGCAGTCCGTAACTTTTTTTTTTTTTTGTGTTCAAAATTTAAAAAATGTATAAGCACGTACACCATGAATCCATTTTCCAAACCGTGTTTTTGGCTTGTCCTGAATCACTACGGTACACCTACAATAAGTGTTTATATTCGGACTATTTAGACTGGTTCGGGTAGGTACCGCTGCGGAGTAGCCTGGTACCTGTGTGATTCGTCATAGACATAATAGGGTTGTGCCGATAGACGACTGTATCGTGTATCAACGATAGTTAGAGATATCGCCTGTGGATGATGCCTTTGACGGTAGCAAGACGATGATGATGATTATTATTATTATTATCAGGCTAGTAATACGATCTAATTAATATTAGGGCTTATTTGTTGCATTATATTTCTTTTTCCGCATTTTTACAGTGTCACGCATTATTATAACCAATCACACGATTATGCTGAGTTTATGAATGCAATGGCCAATCGGAGGCGTTCAGATGAGCCATCGCTGGAACAGCAGAGTCACTGTTCATCATACAGTGTAGATTCACTGATTATAACGGGAGTGTTTTTAAAGTGCATAAACTAGTTATACAGTTATATAGTTATACTTGTAAAGTGCATAGGCCGAGCTTGTGATGATGTTCTTTGGTAATGTAATGTTCTTGGACATTGTTTTCTGTAGCTGCTTTTTGAATAACTGAGGAAATGTAAGCATTATGATTAGTAACTTAGGATGTTTCTATTAATTTGTTATCATGTTAAATACAAATTCAGTCATATTAAAAACATGAGGCTGCTTTTAGCCTTACGTTGGAGTTGGTTCACTTTCCGGCAATGAAACCAAGTAAATAAATAATTAAATAATTTAGCACGATAATATCGTGTATCGGAGATCTCACAGGCTGACGATATGACAATTGAGCATATCACCCAACACTAAGACATAAACAGAGAGAAGTAGCTCCGGCTACAATGTTATTCAGCAACACCGCTAGAGCGCCAAAAGTTACTGAGCTTTAATTTAAAATTTAATTGTAATAAATAGTGGGGATAAATGTAAAAATGTTAAATGTTGGTTTTTGATTAACAGCCTTAAAAATTTGAACTGTCAGCATGATAAAAGTCTAATAAGGAATTTCCTTTTATGCTAAAATTTTGAAATTGAAAATGCCTTAGTTTTTTAATTTAATTTAAATATTTTATATTTTACTTTATTTGATTAAAATAAGAAATATAAGAAAATAATAATTAGAAAAATAAATATTTAATTTTTTTAAAATTTATGTACACATATGAAAGATTGTCTTTGCCCATTGTTTTGTTTCATTTATTTTATTTTATTTTATTTTAGTTCTTACTTTCAACCAATAGTGTATTTTAAATATTTTATATATTGATTTCTGTGAGCTTACTTTATTAATAATAAATAATAATAATAATGTCCATGTCCAATTTAACCTATTATTTAATTTAATTTAATTTTTTCATTTATTCCAAAGTCTTTACCCAGTAAAGAGAATGCAATAGGTGCAGAAAACCCTGTACACTTGATCACCTACGCAGACACATGACTCTAGTTTTTCTCATACACATGTAGTAGCAGTTTGGGAGTTCCCATGGCTGGCCGGTTTGTTGTCTCCTCTTATCTCTGCTCCCAAGAGAAGCACTCCTGCACTTCTTGTACTAAATTGTGTAAATCTGTGGAGGAGGGCTGCCGCCGTCAGCAGTGTGGGAACCGTGTGTGTTTGTGGGTCGTGTTAGTGCATTTGAACACACCTTTGGTTGTGTGTTTCCTGAGGGATTTACACGGAGGGGCCGGACTGAACTCAGACGGGAGAGTAAAGGCTTTGATAAGCGTGTGTGTGCTGCTGGTCTGTGATTCTTTTCCCAGTAATCCCAAGCTGGTTATAGGAAGAGACACTTCTAAAAATCACATTAAGATGAATTAATTTGATAAATGTTGTGATTTGACCTGAGATGATAGCAAACATCCTGTTCACATTGTTGCCAGTTGGATATAAGTTAAAATCTCTGTTGTGAGATTTTCCTGTTGTGATCAGATTATATCTGGTTTTGAAAGTCTGTGTGTCTGTGTGTGTGTGTGTGTGTGTATTTATTATAATAATAACAATAATAATAATAATAATAATGGTAAATAATAATCATAATCATCATTGTTTTATTTTTTATTATTTTGTTGTAATATTAATGTATAACAACAACAATATATTTCATTTTTATTATATTGATGTAATATTAATTATATAATAATAACAATAATAATTTGTTTAATTTTAGTACAGTAATATATTTCTGTATGTATTCTTGCATTCATTAATATTAATACTAATACGTTTCTTTATACGGTAATATATTTCTGTACGTAATAGTATATTTTATATTTGTATTTAAAATTTGTATTATTGATGTAATAATTTAATAATAATTACTATTATTAATAATAATAATCAATCATCATCATCATCATCATCATCATCATCATTTTTATTTTATTTTATTATTCAACAGTTACATATTTCTCCACGTAACTGTTTTATATAGTACTATATTTCTGTGTAACTTCTTCATTACCTCTTGAGCCTTTATTTTGGCAGCAAACTGAAGGAAGACATCTGTGTGTAGTTGACTTTGCGCCAACTAGTCATTAGTTCGATTTTTGTTTAGTAGCTGCCAAAATATTTGGATTATGTGAATGTCAACCTGGAGTGTTTTGCATTGATAATGAGAGATGGGGTTCATGTGGCGTGTTTACGCAATATAAAAGCGCTTTGAGACCCCTAAAGTGTGAAAACGCCATATCGTGAGCCGCACACACACTGGGAAGTGTGTATAATAGACTAGAGATGGAGTGAAGCGCCTTCCCATCAGTTTGAAGCATGCAGACTTTGTGGTTTAGTAATTGCACAAGGCCATAGCGTGATTAATTTGATTAATTGTGCAGCTCTAGCGTGTGTGTTTGTGAGTGGTGGGGGTCTCTTTTATTTTCTGAGTCAGTCACGTTCTTCCGCTGTCTGTCTGACCGCACCAGGCCTGGAGTGCTAGAGGGAAATTACAGGAAAAAGCAAGCCATGCACAAACACTCGTGATTACAGCGTCCAGCCCCACCCTCAGCTGCACAGAAAGGGCTGACGCACAGAGAGAACGCACTGATGCAAGAGGAACAGGGAAAAAGTCCGAAAGAAACTGCTGTGGACTTCAAAGGCCACTTCAAAGGAGTGCAAATGAGGCCTTGTTTTAATTGTGTGATTGACTACGATAGCTATGTTTCCATCCAACACAATTGTAATATTGCAAAAAATTGTTAATAATAAATAAATAATAATGTTAATAATAATAAATTATAATAATAATAAAGCAGCGTGTCCATAACATGTTGAAGAATTTTCAGGGCAACATAGAAAAGGAAATGAAGTTCTAGGCAAACAAACAAAATTGCCAACAACGACTTTCTTTAAAATGTTTTGTTGAATTATTTTTGTTGTTACTTCTATTTTTGATATGTTACTAATAAATAACTTTTATAATATATTATATAAATTGTTGTTATTATTATTATTATTATTATTATTATTATTATTATCATTATTA
The DNA here is from genome assembly GCF_012432095.1 of Onychostoma macrolepis. Taxonomy (NCBI): domain Eukaryota; kingdom Metazoa; phylum Chordata; class Actinopteri; order Cypriniformes; family Cyprinidae; genus Onychostoma; species Onychostoma macrolepis. Next base: position 32,937,027 of record NC_081158.1, read on the forward strand.
GGCAAGTCACTGATTTTATCACTGAATCATTCATTTAATTGATTTGTTCGAACGGCCGATTCATTCAGGAACGAAGCATTTATAAAGAATTATCAGTTATATCGGCCAAAATTTTCATATCGGTGCATCCCTATAATTTTTATTTGTAACTTTTTTGTAATATTTTCTATACATTATATATCATAAACAGTAATAATATGTTTAAAAAATTTAATTAGTATTTATTTTAGTAGAGTGTTTACTAATTAATTCTGTTTTCGATATGTAATTGAGATGCTACACACACACACACACACATAATCATGTTCTAATGTATCTATATCTGCAATTCTGTTTTTGAAATGTGCATACATGCATTAAGATTGCTAAATCTTATTTGCCTGTATTTCCATCCAGCTTATGCATAAATGTTCATAAAATACACTGATTGAAACCCAAAGTGTGTTTCTGCTGCCCGTCTGATGACAATTTGGAAAATCCCTAGAAATGGTGACAGGCAGGAGACGATGGATAGAAGATAAGTAGAGAGTCCCAGTGAGGTACACCTTGCTCAGCGTCTGCCTTCCCTAATTCATGGAGCTTTTATCTGCTCATTAGTTTGCTCTGCACATCTCGCCGTGATACCCCTCTCTTCGGATGGCACGACTCTGGCAGTGGAGTATTATAAAGCTTGTGCGGAGCAGGAATCTGATTCACGTCAAAATAAATCTCTCTCTGCTCTCAGACGCTCTGATGTGCTTGTGTGTGTGTGGGTATTTTTGCGTGCGGGTCTCGGCGGATTGGCGTCTCGGGCAGACTGACAGAAGCGTGCGGCTCCGTCATTTAAATTCCTACAAGCTGCATCCAGCAATTCCTCTTCTCCAGTGGCTCCTCGGCCCCAGACACTTTTCCATTTTCCCCGATCGACGCAGTCTGGGAATCTGGCTTTCTAATCAGCGCGGCCCAGCAGCGCTCCTTATTTATGACCTCATATCCATCACCTTCATCTGGGCTTTTTTGTCGTCTTCACCCTTCCCTCTCGCGCAGGACCTCTCGCTGTTATTTGTTGCCTGTCTTTTAATTATTCTGCCCGAGAGGAGCTTGAGAAACCAGCTCAATTAAAGTCCTGGGATTGATGAGCTCGTCCTCCTTATCCTGCCACGCTAATAGAATAGCAGCGGCCCGGGCGGACCGGGGCAGAGAAAGTGTTAGCTGCTAAATTACGAGGACATGCACGAGTGCCTGGTTTTGCCGTCCCTCCTCTTCCTGTACTTATAGTAATTGCTTTGACCCCTGCGGTTGCACCCTTCTGTATGGGAAAAAGACATTCACAGTGGAAGAGATGCTTGTTCAGCTCCTTTTACCCCTTACTGCCCAGTTTAATTTGAGATTTCATCTTGTGTTTGACAGCACATGGTTCTGCCTTCACTTTTTCTGTGGCCCCAAAAAGTGCCATTTTAAAGAGTCCGAATGTCATTGCGTTCAATAACCGACCGGTTCAGAAGTCCGTTCCCCCTCAAGTAGAGGAACTGCCGATGTGTTTTCACTAATGTTTGATGAGTATAAAGTGTCTTGGTACTTTTTGTCTTCATTCATTTTATCATTTGAAACCTCCATGCAGGAGTCGTTTAACCCTGGGTTGCTCTTTGGATAAAAGTGTCTGCTAAATGACAAATGACTTACTGTACCTACCCAGTGACTCAAAGGTGCCATTATTCATATCTCAGTATCCTGACTCAGAATGTGTGTTTTACATTAATGCATTTTTTAAAAGCAACTTGCGCCACATTCGGAGTGTATGCAACTAGACTGCAAGTAATTGCTTGATTGGATGAGATGTATTCCAATCAAAATGCACTAAGTGAGAATTAGCAATTATTTTTGTCACTGTAATGTGAACAAATACTTCTGTTATTAGTAATGAAGTCTGAAATTAGGATTTCTGTTGCGGAATATATCATTAACATTGGTTATCGGCTGACAAATAAAGATTTTGTATATATTGTATTGGCCGGTATCGGAATATTTAATTGTTAATTCTAAACAAGTACTTCTGTTATGAATATTAAAGGCTGAAATAATTATTTCTGTTGTAGAGATGCACATTATGTCATTAACATATGTCTCTATTGGAGATTTTGTATGTATTATATTGGCTGATATCGGAATGTTTATTTGCTTATTCTAAACAAACACTTCTGTTATGAGTAATAAATAATTATTTCTGTTGTAGAGTTGCACATTATGTCATTAACATGCCAGCTAACGGCCGATATTAGAGATGTTCTATGCATTGGCCAATATCGAAATATTTAATTGTTAATTATAAACAAATACTTCTGTTATGAAGCATAACATCTGATTATTTCTGCTTTAGAGATGCACAGTACATTTTAAATAGTCACTTCCCCTCAAGTAAATAATAATTGACAGTTAAATATTCAATATCGGTTGATACAGTACATAAAAAATCTCTAATTTTGGCTGATAATCAACTGATATACTGTGCATCCCTAAAATAGAAATAATGATTTCAGATGTCATTAGTCATAACAGAAGTTGTTTATAATTAAATATCGGTTATCAACTGATATTAGAGACTTTTTTTATGTATTGTATCGGCTGATATTGGATGTTTAACTGTTAATTATAAACAATTACTACTGTTATTAGTAATATCTAAAAGTAATTACTGTATTTATGTTGTAGGGATGCATAATATATCAGTAACATATCGGTTTTCGGCCAATATTAGAGGTTTTTTGTCAGGCAGTATTGATTGGATATTATATTAATTAAGCATAATTGTTGAAATTAAGTGTATTTTTACATTTTGATTACATTTGCTGTCATTTAGTGCTTAATTGACCGAAAAAACTTGTCAAAATTGATATCCTTCTTTTTTTTTAATACTGTACATTCTAATGTTGTGATGTCTAATTACACATGATTTTAGTTTGTAGTGGTTTATTTTTATGTAGACAAAATAAAATTAATCCATTTGTTAATAGAAATAATTAATAAAATATATTATTGTCTATTCATCGCTTATTGGTAATATGAAAATTATTATTGCTTATAGTTTTGGCCAGAATTTTAATAATATTGTATCCCTTTTACATTGTAATCATTAGTTTCCCTATAAAAGTACTTCTAGTCATTTGTTTTTAATGGGTAGATGTTGTGATCTTTTACTACAAATGCAAACAGAAACATCTCAGGTCTGTATGATTGTGAAGGATGCTTCAGTTTTTCCCGTAGTGGAAATGTCACTGTATTAGTTGCATGACTCAGGTTTCCGAACACATTCCCAGTGCTGTGGATTACGTGTGATTTTCCCAGCTCTGTCGTTTGTCTTGAGTGTTAGCAGTGGCAGCGTGTCTTGGCCGGCTGCTTCGTAAGAAAAGCTCTAATTTAGTCTTTTTGAATTCTGGAGCTGAACCTGAGGAGGCAGTGCATGAATCTCACCTGGCAGGAAGAGCCTGTTTCCAAATCACAGAATGCAAACACGTTAACCTTTAGTGTGTTGTGTTTGTGCATCTGTAGTTTGCAGGAAGCCTCGCTCTATGGCACGGGTCACCTGTCAGGGCCTCTGCGGTTGTGTTGCATGTAAAGGACTAGTGGAGTGGCTGGTTATGAAATGCTGTTGAACTGAATGCAGTTTGTTACTCTATTGAATCAGGGATTACACTGTCACTTCACTTTAAGAGGAATGTTTTTCTCTGCTTCAAACAATATTTGGATCTATTGGATTAGTGACAAAAGCTATGCTTTAATTTCACTAGTTCAAAAATGTTCTTTACTTTCCATTCATGAAAAAGATATTACGTTTTTTTCATAAGTGAGAATTTCATTATGAAGCACAGATTTATTATCATTTATCAACTTTCTCAGTATGTCAATATATTTCATAATGCCATAGTTTTATTAATCTTTTTTTTTTCATTAAAGCCAAATATGCAAGGAAACAACATTATATCATTGAGGTCTGTCATTTTAAAGGATGACATTTGCCTAAATCTGGGATATTTATTTGAAATAAAATTTACTGAAATATATAAACCAAAATGAGAAATGTAGAAATAAATGTAGTTGAAAGTATTTAAAAAAGCTAAAACTAAATAAACAAAAACTATTATTAAAACTATTTTATAGACATTAAGAAAATACACAATAAAATGACTACTTTGAAAATGAAAACTGGAAAAAAATTAATCTAATTTAAAATATTAACACAAACTATAATAGTATATCAATGATACAAAAATAACACTGGCCTAAATATGATTCAAGTTTTAATGCGAGATATTCTCTTACTTGTTCATGACATTTTTACATTAATTATAATACAATTTGATACAATGTTTAAAGTAGTTTTGAATGTGGTTTAGCACTACATTCATTTTATTTATGGACTCTCTTATTGAGTTGATTCTAACATTTATTTTATAACATTTAAATAATTTGTCTAACATCTAGTATTTTGAATGTACGTAGATGTATATTTGTATGCAAACGATCTCACAAGATTTGAATGTCAAATGGTAACTGTTAACTATGAAATGCCAGCTCAACTATGTGGAAAACTCTATTGAAAACTACTTTAAAATGAATACTTTTATTGCTACATTTCCATTTAAGCATTTGGCAGATGCATTTATCTAAAGCGACTTGCACTGCACTGAAGATTTAATCAATTTGCAATTCATGCATTGGCTTGTTATTATCATTATTGATGATATTAAGCTTATAAGTTCATGTTAAATGAGATTACAAGGAATATTTATGGCTTTGACTATTACTTTGTCACACATAGGTCCAAAAAATAAATCTTGACAATTATGTGATGTTAGATTTTTGAATGCAAAAGGACGTCTCTGTACCGTCATGAGTATGACTTGAGTTCAGTTTACACTGTGAAGCCTCTTAAAAACAGCTCGTTTAACTCCAGAGTGAAATAATGCCACACGAGGTCATTGTTCGGCCTGCAGCGAGGTCAGACTAAACTGGAGCAGAGGCAGAAAGAGACTAATAGTGGTTGAAGGATCAGGTCTAGCCTGTGCCGCCCTTCGCTGAGGTGTGTCTCTTTCAGAGGCCAGGACTATCCGTCTCCGTTACGCTCCATTTTGCTAAGCTCAGCGATGTTTTCTGTGCTTGAGTGACCAGAGATTTGCAGTAATGTGCTCTGTTCTCGCTCAATCCATTGCGAAAGTCATCTGATGTTCTGACTATGGGCAGGTGTGAGCGATAAAGGATCGGTCTTCATTTGTAACCAATTAGGTACAAGAGACACTTACGGTTGTAGCCAAGCAAAACAGACAAGAAGAGCCATCAGAAAGAGAAGTGATATATGCAATCAACCTTACAGAGTCAGTGAGGTTTGGATTACAAAAATAGGACACTGTTTATGCTGGCATAAAATCTTGTCGTTCTTACTGATGGTTTGTCATCCAGTGGTCGTGATATTTAGTGTTGGAAAGGCTTTTTTTCCCCTCTATTTTCCCTCTGTATATTATTATTATTATTATTATTATTATTATTATTATTAACATATTAATGTTAATATTAATTTAATATTATTAATATCTTGAATAAACCAGAAAACTATTTGGTTAACAGTTTTTGCAATATGACATTATTTACAGTTAGTGTACATTGATTAGTGTAATGTGAAGTAGTCTTTTAATTACCATGAAAAAAAAAATAGATTAATAAAAAGTGGCAAAACCAGCAAAATTACTAAAACTTGAACTAATATTAAAAAGACAAACAAAATATAAAAACAAAATGTAATCCATCAAAATCTTAACAAAACTATACTGTTATTCTAAAGTAACACTCGTTTAAATGATTCATATTTTTTAAAGTAAAAGAGCTTATTTTGAGAATATTTTGCATTTAATATTTGCAAATATATATAAAAACGAATATATATATACATATACATATACACACACAAATATTATATACAATATATTCTCTCAATATAAACTCTTGATAATCACACAATTATACATATATACACACTGTTTAAAGTAGTCAATGTAAAAGATAATATATACAATTTATAATTTCCCTTTTTTTTTTTGCATGAAAAACATTATTTCTTCAGGTTACTTGTTCAGTGTGTGTGCGCACTTGTGATGTTCTGTCTATATAAATACCTATAAATAAATACCTATGCTGAGGTGACACTGTTTTGAAAAGCTGAGTTACGTTCATGCTACTGAAAGACATAGTAAAGTTTGTAGCAACGCAGCTTTTAGTTAGTTCTCCTGACACTGGTGATTTTTGTAGATGCGAAACTGAAATCTTCACTGCGTCCCAAAAAACAGATATAAACCCATATGATATTTTAATGCTAAAAAAGTTGCGCTAGCGCAGGTGTGAGTACTTCAGCGGCTGTTATCTAACTCTTCATGAAACCGCTCATCATCATGTCGCTTCAGGTTTGACTGTTTAGCGAAAGATGCTTTATGTCACAACAGATTGTCACTCAATTATCTGAAGAGTTTTGCACGAGTTCATTGATGGCATGCATATTCAGTGGCGTCTTTCCCCAGCGGTGTGTCTCTGAGTCTCATTGAGGTTTATACAGGTTTGTGTTGTCGTTTGAATGTGTTTGCGTGTGTGTGGGCGTCATGCCGGTCCCTTTGGTGCCCCGAGGCCCCGGCCGAGAGAAAACGGCATGAAAAGAGAAAATAGTTTTTTTTCACGTTACATTGGGAGCGGAGCGACGGGCAGCATCAGTGGAACGGCATGGAGGAGGTCTGGGACCTGGATCCGGCCTTTGAAGGCTAAAGAGATTAATGCTTTCCACAGCTAATGCAAATGACTTTGGCAAAAATAAAGAGTTTGCACAGCAGCAAAATGAGGCAGTTCTGCTTCCCTGCCCCATCACGCTGGAAAATCCAACTTATTAGGATGCCTACACCGCATCAGAGAATGCTAATTGTGTACATTGCAAGGATTTTATTGCACTTTTTATTTGAATATTAGGTTTTCTAAACAAGATTCCTTCTTGCCTTGACTTCATAAGTTAGAGTCATTTCATTGGATCAGTTCAAATTGAAACGGTCTGTTTCAGTGAATTGATTCAAACCTCATATTTAATGTTTTTGTGTATTATTATTATTATTATTATTATTATTATTCAGAAATATTCACGGAAGTCTCTCTGTTTATAATAAATATTACGTAATTTATATTTTTATTTATAAAAATAATTGCATGCATTACAATAATTATGTAATTAATATTTTTATTTATGAGCTATATTCTTTATTTAGATCTTTTGTAGTGTTTACTTAATTTATATTTTGGTTTATAATCAAGATATATTTTATACACTATCACAATTTAATATTGCAAAAAATGTATGCAGTATTATGTATATGTATGTGTAAAATATATTTATATATACACAAAAAATATGAGTGGACCTTTTGAGATTATATAGTAATATAAATAGTATTTATGAAGTAATTATATAAAAAGATGCACGGAAAATGCATAAATACTAGGGGTGTGCCCGAAGCCAAATACCTTATTCAGAAAGGCACGGATAATGGCTTCAAAAACGAGTAACGGATAACGAATAATTCTGCCCAAATATTCGGCTGAGGCTGCAGCACAGTCTGGTGTTTGCTAGATAACAGGTGAGCAGGGGATCAGCACGATATTTTACACAAACCTCTAAAGTCACACAGTAATGAGTGTGTGAAGTGGATGAATTTAAACTTTATGAATGAAAAGAGCGCAAATCAAACACCGCTTGCTGTTGCCTCTCCGTGCATCTCTCAGAAATCAGAGCTTGGCAGGAGTAATATCAGCTAATATAATACATCATACACGTTCTATTATTTGTATATATTTAAAAGGCAATGATTTAAACCTTATAGGCTACGATATGATACACGAATGAATGGACTAAGCACAGCGCGATCACCAATCAAACAGCCACGTTCTGCGTCTCTCAAAAACCAAACCAGCTCTCTGTCAAGAGAAGGCTAATAATCAGCTTAGCTATAGATACATTTTCTACTAGGCCTACATGTTTGCTGCTTTTTCTTTTGCTGGTTCCACGTAATGAAAAAGTGCGTCGTGTTCAGATGATTACTAAACCTTTGTCATGAAAGCTCTCTACTTGTATGATCAATTTATTTTTAGAAATTAATTTTAAATTTTAGAACACTGAATTGGGCAAATAGTCGAAACACAAATATTTTTCCATAGGCTATAGCTACTGTTCTCTTTTTTTTTTTTTTTTTTTCTCATACTTTTCCAGACCTGCAAATTACTTTAAAAAAAAATCCTTTTTTAAAACTGCGCAGGAACCGATGAGCCAAAGGAAATCATGTTGTTTTACATAAACCATAAATATAAAATTACAACGCAGTAAGAAGTGTGTGAAGTAAATGAGTGTAAACTCTATGAATGAAATAAGCGCAAATAAAATAGCAGTGTTGCACTTGCCTTTTCCCATGCATTTCCTGGAAATTACTTAAATCAATTTCCATATTTCTAAACTGCGTAGGAACCCTTACTGTTTTAATTAGAAGATATTTAAATATTTATTTTTTGGATCACGAAAGGTCCCCAAAATGGGACTTGAACTCGCGTTCCCTGAAGCATAACCGCACTACATCTCGAAGCACTGCCTATACAAGGGTGTCGGCTCCGACATAAGAAAATATTTAAATAAACGTTATAATCATAAAAAATATATATTTTAGTTAAACATGGCATATTTGTTCAGTGATAACTACGAGAAAAAAAGAGAGGCTGTAAAACCATAGACTTTTTTTTTTTTTTTTACGCTTTATTAATTCAATGCGTAAAACCATAGACATAACGGTCTTATCAAGTATAACTGTACGAAGTTCCGGTTCAAGCTCCGCCTACTTCCAGTTTCATCCAGAATACAGACACGAGTAATTTTGTGATTTGTTACAGATACAAATACTAGCTTCGCTGCACACCCCTAATAAATACAATAAAATGTGATGAAAAAGAAAAAAATACAGATATGCATGCACAAAGGCAGCAGAGGAACAGTCCCCAAAGGAATATGGGCGGTGAAATCTAGAGAAAGTGTACGTGGTCAGAGGCGTTAGCAGAAGGCTGTTCTCAGCAGCAGATCACACAGACCTCACGCTCCCTACGGCAACAGATTGACGCGGCTGGAGGGTATGCCGCACATGAGAGACGTGGCAGTCACAGGCCATAGATCGGACCCTTCGGGGGCCCGCGGGCCCCGGCTATAGCGTCCCAGCTGCCCTGCTCTGTGCCCATGTGTTGCAGGAGTGAGGACCGGCGTAGAGACACGTGTCCTTTCTAACACTGCCCTCGGCTTGCAGACAGCATCCAGGCTGACAATCACCGGGGCTTTTTGTTTTATTAAAGGAAGTATATCATAGAGAGAAACTTTTTTTCACACTTATTTAGTGCTCAGCCTCTTCAGCCGTTCATTTACAAGTAGGACTGGGTGATATATTAAATATTCACATTATGCACACAGTTATTATGTTTTATGTTAGAATTTCGCAGTAGCAAAAAGTGTTTTGGAGTTTGATTTCAGTTTTGTGAATCAGACTGATTCAGCAAATTGATTCAAAAGTTTCATTCAGTGGTTTATTCACGTTAAATGTTTACTGCTTTGTGACATTTTTAATTTGATAAATATAAAATTACACATGCTTTGAGTATTTTTAAATTGTTTAATTATAGATTTTGCTTCTTGCATTATTTTGAATTTAATGAGTTTTTGGCTAAAATTAAACATCTTGATCATAAATATTTGGATTATTTAGAGATTATTTTGCTTCTGGCTTTAAATATTTTCAGTCTTATTGGCTGTAATTATTTTTACATAGATTATATTTATTTAGAATGTATATCTATATTAGAATATATATTTGAAATGGATTAGAATATAGAGTTTAGAGATTTTGTTTCTGGCATTAAACATTTTTAATCTAAATGGCTATAATGACTTTTTGATTAAGCCTTTATTATTTTTAAATAGAATTTTATTATATATTTTTATTTATAGATTTAATAGATAATTTTGCTTCTTGCATGAAATATTTTGAATCTGATTGGCTGTAATGACTTTTTTGTTGAAATTATAGCTAATCTAATTGGGAGAACAATCCCAACAAACACTTAAATGTCAAAATATGTAAAATATCATGAGGATTTTTTTTAAAGCTGTATCACTCATTTATATTTAAAGGTCCCAAGGGTACACTAGCAAAGACAGTCTGTAATTATAAGGGTCATGAAAACTCAATTATGATTGTTTTTTGGGGCGTGAAGCCTTGACTAACCTTCTAAATGGACTATGGGGGGGGGGATGCTTTAAAGTGTAAATATGTCCTCTTAACCCTCATTACACTAATAGTTCCTCCATTCATATTGCTGAAGGAGTGATCACGGCCTCCCTCGTGAGCTGTTTAATATTCAACGCTTCTTCCGCTTTAGCAGACCTGTGTGTGTGTGTGTGTGTGTGTGTGTGTGTGCAGTAGAGGAAGAAAATGTTTATTTCATGTCATCTTTTGCTTTCACATGCGGTTGTCCTTGAACGCCTGCGACAGTTTTTACCTTTTTTTTTTTTTTTTTTTTTTCCCCTAGTCCTGAATGGCTGTAATTCAGATCTGCACAATTAGGCAAAGAGTCGTGACCTAGCGCTTAGCAAATAGTTATTTTGTCAAGCTTTATCTCTGTACACAGAATACAACCAAAGTAAATCATATCTTCAACATTCACAATTAGAAGTCACGATGAATACCGCTTAGGATCCGTCATAATTAAAATGTTTCCGACTGGCAGCTATAACTTTTTTGGGTGACGTTAATGTGCGTAAATTCAGTCCTTCCGACACGAACGCTCTGTGAATCTGCACAAATTGGTAGTTGCTTTCAGCATCTGTTTATTCTTTGAAACATCCACCAGGGAGTTTGTGTTTCTTCTTGCTTCATTTGAAAAGCAACTTTCATCATTATTATTCTTATTGGATTATTTATAGTCCTAAAAAGTATTTGGATGTGCCAGTCACTCTTGATGTCACACTTGATGTCACACATAAAGTATCACAAAATAAAAATATCAAACCAAGTTACAGAATTATGTATATAATTTTGCAAAGCTTTAAAATAAATGTTATTAACATATATACATACACTATTTTTTTGCAAATAAATTAATACTTTTATTCAGCAAGGACGCATTAAATTCATCAAAAGTGGCCTTAAAGAAATAAAATGTTACAAAGCATTTTTGTTTCAAATTAAAAAAAAAAAAAAAAGCTTACTAAAGTTTCTGAAAAAATAAAGCAGAAAAACAGCTTTAAAATGCAAGATGAATTTAATTTAATGTAAATGTATTAAGTAAACAATTAAAAATTATTGTATTTTACAATATGACTATCAGACATTTCTCTGGTTATGTTATTCCTCCACTCACTCAATGTGATTTCTTCTAATGTTTTGGTCCCAGTATCCCCTGCAGTGCTCTTCCATGTGTGTATATTTATTGCTTCCATCGAGTGCTTTCACTCCACCCACATGTGTAGTGTGCTTTGCCACCTCTGTGCGATTGGCTCGTAGTTTGAGAGCCGTTGTCATGTTTCCAGCTGGGGAAGGCTTTGCAGACCGCTGACACATTCCTGAAGGGCGGTGGGGTGATTCTGGCCCGCTCCGCTCTGGCTTTTCAAAAGTGGATTTGTCAGCACTGCTGTGTCATAGAAACACATTCATTGTTGTTGTTGTGGTGGTGGCGAGCACGAGGGAGCCCTGGCTTTCAATCCCTGCCCTTTCGTTCTGTTGTTTACGTGGATTTGTCCATCCTCTACTTACCCAAGAGCGTGTTTGTGAAACCTTCGTACTCGCTCAACCTGCTCGCCACCTTTGCAACTCTTTTAAAATGCGTCTAGACATGTTTATGTGTCTTTGCGTGAGTTATTGTGTGTACGTGTCCTGCAGGCTTTCCTAGCTTGAGGAATCTCGCTGAAAGGAGAGACGTGCTCGTCTATATATATATATATATATATATATATATATATATATATATATATATATATATATATATATATATATATATATATATATATATATATATATATATATATCTATCTATCCCGTGTGTTAAATTAGACAACCGCTCTGCATTCTTTACCTCTGTGAGAACAGAGCGAGATGGTTGTTGCTCAACTCTTTGAGTCTGTGACGGTTCAGAGATACCGTACAGCCGTTGGTCGCAGCAGCAGCGATGCCTGGTGTTTGTGTTGTTCCTCCAGACGGCTGCTTCTGGTTTACTTTGCTTCTTGCATGTCTTGCATCAGCTGTTGCTTGCTTTTTCTTTATTTACATAATTTTTCAGATGAGAAATAAAAATAAAACTGAATAATCAGCATTTGCATCGCAAGTAGATAGTTGTGAAAAGCTCTTTTGACCGGCGCCCCCTGCTGCTTCATTTGTGCAGCTTGTGTTTGCATCGCTTCTGTTTGCCCTCAGGTTTCACTGCTGAAACAACTTGGTCAACAACTTTGACATAGACCTACTGCGTATTGCAGATAATGCATATTTCCCATTTTAAATGAACAAATTAAGTGAAGCTGGATAAGGAAACTGTAAGTAGTGTTTACCTAATGCAAAAGTCACTGCTGTGATGCTAGAAAGCTTTGCATAGTTGCTAGGGTGTTCTGGGTGGTTGCTAGGGTGTTTTGGCTGGTTGCTAGGGTATTTTGTTGTTTATAATGAGTTGTGACTAGTTGCTATATGATTTCTAGGGCATTCTGGGTGGTTGCTAGGGTGTTTAGGCTGGTTGTTGGGCATTCTGGTGGTTGGTAACAAGTTGTTTCTGGTTGCTGTATGGTTTCTAGTGCATTCTGGCTGGTTGTTAGGGGACTCTGCTAGTTGTTAATGAGTTTTGACTGGTTGCTATATGGTTTTGAGGGCACTCTGGATGGTTGCTAGGGCATTTTGGCTGGTTGCTCTAATGGTTGTTAACGGATTGAGTGGTTGCTGCAGTATATGATTTCTAAAGCGTTCTGGGTGGTTGCTTGGGTGTTTTGCCTGGTTGCTAGGGCATTCTAGTGGTTATATAGAAAGGTTTGGCTGATTGCATTATGGTTTCTAGGGCATTTTGGGTGGTTTCTAGTGTGCCAAGGCTGGTTGCTAGGGCATCCTGGTGGTTGTTAAAGAAGTTTAGACAGGTTGCTACAGTATATGGTTTCTAGGGCTTTCTAGGTTGTTGCTAGGGTGCTTTGACTGGTTGCTAAGGATCACAGGCAGTTTCTAGGGCATTCTAGGTGGTTTCTAGGGTGTTTTGACTGACTGGTTTCTAAGGTTTGGCTGGATGCTTTGGGGTTTGTAGGACATCTTGGGTGGTTTCTGAGGTGTTTTCTGGTTTTCTGGTGGTTGCTTAGGAGGCTTGGCTGGTTGCTACAGTATATGGTTTCTGGGGCATTCTGGGTGGTTGCTAGGATGTTCTAACAGGTTGCTAAGGAGGTTTGGCTTGTTGCTTTGTTTTTTTATTTTATTTTTATTTTTTTAAGAGCTGCTACTACCACTAGGGTCACTACATGGTATTTAGGACCTTCTGTGTTGTTGCTATGTTGTTTTGACTGGTTGCTAGGGCGTTCTGGGTGGTTTACATTTTGGGTGGACAATAGTAGTAATAATGCTTTCCTCAACACAGAAACCATATCTGAATACTTACTACCATTAATCTGTATCAGCCATTGTTCACCTACATATTAGCATCACAAGTGACCATTTAAAAAAAAAAAAAAAAAAACATCTTTGTCGAACGCTAGCAGTTTAGCTTGAGTTCAAGGACAGACGCACATGAATCTGATTCTGATGAGTCATTAGAGAGCGAGTCTGCTCTGGCAGGCCTGAATGTGAGAACATTTGTCTCCATGTCTTATTCATGGAGGAACAGGCTGAACACCAGACACTCAGTCCACGACTTCAGTCCAAACGCTAGCATGTGCATTCACTTTCTGTGTTTGTGATACCACGCAAAACGACCTTCTACCATGTTCATTCCTGCACCATGTTGTCGCTCGGTTTCTGATGGGCGTCTCCATGCTAGAGATGTGCAAGGCTAGCGTATTTACTGGGGAAAACATAATTAATTAAATGGAACTGACTTTCTTCAGGAAGTTTTCGTTGGCATTTTTTCATGTTGTCTCTTATTTGCACGAGTGATTACATACAAAGTCAATGCAAAGGTGCGAATAGATGTGAATTCACGGCGGGCGACGCGATTGGTGCGAATGTTCACCTCAATCGCGTCTTCTGTGCAATTTTAATGCAAACGGGAAATTCGCACGATGCATTCTCGCGCAAGCCAATCAGCGAAGAGCTATCGACACGTCCAGTTTGACTTGTTGTTGTTGTAGATGTGCGTGAAGACACTACGCATCGTGCAATTTTTTATTTACAGGAGTGATGCAATAAATATCCCGTGAGTAATCTAGACTAGAGCGATTAACGAGATGCTAATATTCACTTTGCTTTTGGTGTGCACACCATAATAAAATAGTGTTTATATGTGCAGTGCTGCTTTGTTTACAGGAGTAACCATGGTAACAGCTGTATTTCTACTTGTACAAAAGCGCCACCTACGTTCAGATGGTGAATTAGCATTTTTGTTTAGCATGTCTACTGCTTTTGTTGCCGTCAGTGTTGTAAATTTGAACCGTTTGACGGAAAATAAGAACAATTTGGATAAGGTATCTATAACCTATTTAAATCTTTAATTCGTAGATTAAATGTTTTAAATGGATCACATATGCACACAGTTTTTAACTGTCTCCTAAGGGTTTCTTACTTTTGAGACTAGTCGACTTAGAAAATTTGTTTAAACATCGGTGAAATTGGTCGTAGCACACATCCCTAGTATCATGTAGTGTTGTCACGATACTGGAATTTCTAATTTCGATATTTTTCAAAGTATCATTTCAATATTCGATACCATTTTTGATACCTCAGGAGAAAAATGGCCACATTATTGCCTTTAATGTGTGCTAGGACTAATTTCATTGATGTTTAAACAGAAATTTTATTTTATTTTTATTTTTTTGTTGTTGAAAGACAAATGTAACAAGGGCAGACCATGACAAGGTATATTTTTATGAGCTGTATTTTTTCATTAATAAAACCTTCTTGAGCTGGTAAAACACTGGAGAAAATTTCTACTGTACACTGCATATGTTTACTTTAAATTTCTTTAGAAGTACTATTTTCCCCATTTTTTCCCAAAATAGGGTGCCATGAGCATTATGGAGCGCTGCATGTAGTGTATGTAGCGACATCTTTATACGGTAAGCCACTATCTTAGTAGGGGTGAACAATTGACGCGCGAGTCCGTAGTATAAGCTTTTCATCTTTTATTTTCACCAGATCCTAGTCCATAAAATCAACAGTTGTGAAATAGCTTCATTGCTAAACATTAGCACCCCACACGAACACACGGTCTGAAAATTGTATCCGCTTCCCCTTACTGACTCCACCTACCACTTTACCTGTCCAAATCCGTAATTTCGGTGATATAATAAAAGTCTTCATTCACAAATTCATAACATTGATACTCAAACACAAATAATACACAGGTAATTATCAATTATCATCAAACATAAACTTAATTATATTCAAACTATTAAATTAGTCCATTCAGTCCAAAATATGATAATAGAAAAAATACTGGCTCCAACAGTGTATGTTTTATTCATATGGTAAGCCAGAGGGCGCATTTTTACAAAAACTTGAAATGTAATGTAATGTAACTTGTCTCACAAAAGTAATGTAGCTTATGACGTTTCAGGTATCCGTGTATAGACACAGCAAAAAAGTATTGGAACCATTTTAGATATTTCTGTATTAAGTATCAACCTTATTTTTGATGACACTACTACCGTCTTCATTCCTGCACCATGTTGTCTTGATCTGAATTGCATTGGTCGCTTTACGAAGGGTGTTTCCGTACCGCTGCTCGATCGCGCAACAAGTGCGTTTCCATCCATCCCGCTGTCTGCTACAGCGACGTCTCTCCGATATGATTAATAATGCGATGCTAATTTGTGCGGCTGTGGGACAGGAAACGCTGATGATGGAGGGAGAACGCTTTGGGAAACGAGAGCTCTGTGTGTTTGAGGATGGCGAATGGGAATTTTTCTCCACGCTAAAAGCTGGTCTGCATCTGCGTGTCGTTTATCACCTGTATTGGTTGATGCAAGGTAGTTTGGTGAAGGAGTCGACACTCGCGATCTCTGTCTTACATAACAGCCTGGGGAGAGATGAAGACATTATTCTTTTCCTCTGAAGGGCCGGCTGAAGCGCACATCTCTTTACTTATAGCAGACAGCTAAAGCAAATGTTTTAGGCTGATGTACAGTATAGTGAAAATGTTCATGCAGCGTGGCTGTTAAACATCTGGGCTGGTAAATAAGAGTTTGTTGGTTGAAATTCGGATATGCAAAATAACATTTTAACGATTCAGTGGATAGAAATATAGATATATTTATTTATTTTTTGTTTATTTATTGATTTATTTCCAACAAGTTTGTGATTTATATATCAGTATGACTACTATTATTATTATTGCTACTACTACTACTACTTAGTTAAAATAAGAAATATTACTATTGTCAAACATTATTATTATTATTATTAGTAGTAGTAATATTATTTTAACAACTGTAAAATTACAACAGAAAGTCCTACTGTTGCTGTGTGGTTTATTAGGTAAACTTACTATTTAATTTAAGTGTTACTAATCGGCCATCTTGACATGCCTTTCCTTGATTTAGTCACGTAAACTTTTGTTACTCCACTGAACTTGTATGTGATAAGTGAACCATTAGTGTGTTTGTCAGTTAAATGACTAATTAGTGATTCACAGTAACTTTGTAGCAAGTTGTTTTTATATCCGTTTAACCGTTTCTCAGATTTCATGCTCTAAATGCTTGTTTTACTCTCCACGTGTTTGAGCTGAAGAGCAGGCCGTGCTGTTTTCAACACGCCAGCCAAGTTTGTAATCCCAGAGCACTGGGTCGATCCACACCCACATTTACACACTGTTAACTAGTCAACACATGTGTATGAGGTAAGAGCACAACACAAGCTTTGCCTTTGTAAACAACACAGCGAAGAGCAATGTTTAGCCTTCAAGAACATGTTTGCAGACCTTTTTTTTTCTTCTGCTGCTTCCCCTTCAGCTGCTGCTATTATTTTTATTTAATTTTTAATTGTTATTTTAAGTTCTTCTTTATTTATTTATTACTTTGTTACTTTTTTTTATTTATTTATTACTTTGTTCTTTATTCGTTATTTTTTATTGTTTATTTTAATTATTTTAAGTTCTTTATTTGTATTTTATTTAATTTTAACTTTATTTTTTCAATTTTTTTATATTTTATTCTGTATTTTTGTTTTACATTTCTCTTTATATATTTATTTATTTTATTTTTCTTTCTTTTCTTTTTTATATTCTTTTTATTTATTTGACTACTTTTCTGCTTTTCATTGACATTATTAAGGGGAGTATGGGTTTGATACACGTTTAGGTCTAACAGGTCGTGTCTCTGACTACATGGCCGTTTTGCAAGTCTGTTTTGTGCATTAAAACACTCTGAATGCTCATTTAAGTGACATTAGAGACGTTCAAGATAAAATCATCTGATAAATTGTATAAACAGATTTACATAAGACATATTTATGCAACATAATCATTTTAGCTTTCCACGGGGATGGTCATCAGAGATGATTATACTCTAATCATAATCTGATAATAATGACGCTCGGTGTTATGATTAAGCCACTTTATCGCCGTAATAACCGAGCGGCTGTTACTGCAAACCCACAGTTAGCTCCAATTTCCCGTAACCGCTCGGTTAAAACAGTCGGATGAAAGATTGAATCAGTTATGAAATGACACGATTTCATTCGGCATCTCAGAACCAAGAATGGATTGAAAGGAGAATGAGAACAATTACACAAAGGCGTTATGGTTATTAATATTTGTTTTGTGCTCTAGGTTTTCCAGGAATCTGCCCACGTTTCACAAGACGTGCAATCCGCAGATCCGCACACAATGGAGCAAATGAGCTAGATCATTCAGCATTTGCATTTGGTTGCTCTGAGCTCATATTAACCGCGTCGCCCGGCGCTGACCTCCCTCGGCATCTGAGCGCTGTAGTGTCACCGCCGCGGGAATGAAACATGTCCCGCTTCTTATTCACTCACACGTACATTCATCTGCTGCTAACTGTGTTATGCAACCGTGACAGAGAGATAAACTGTGTGCATGATGTGTTGCAATGCAACTAGTTTGTTTTCAATCACATGGTGTTGAAACTAGTGATAGATATGTCACTGCTGCAGTTTTGGGGTGTTTTTAAGGGAGTGAGATGCAGTGTGACAAAAGCTCTGTTCCAAACCTTAGTGAGCTGCCTTGCTGTCTGCTATTTACCAGTGTTATCATCACTAACTGAAATTAAATCATTAAAAAATATTATTAAAAAAAATAAATTTTTCACTCTTTATTATATTGCAGCCATTTGCTAAAATCATTTGTTCATTTTTTTTTTTCCTCATTAATGAACACACAGCACCCCATATTGACAGAAAAACACAGAATTGTTGACATTTTTGCAGATTTATTAAAAAAGAAAAACTGAAATATCACATGGTCCTAAGTATTCAGACCCTTTGCTGTGACACTCATATATTTAACTCAGGTGCTGTCCATTTCTTCTGATCATCCTTGAGATGGTTCTACACCTTCATTTGAGTCCAGCTGTGTTTGATTATACTGATTGGACTTGATTAGGAAAGCCACACACCTGTCTATATAAGACCTTACAGCTCACAGTGCATGTCAGAGCAAATGAGAATCATGAGGTCAAAGGAACTGCCTGAAGAGCTCAGAGACAGAATTGTGGCAAGGCACAGATCTGGCCAAGGTTACAAAAAAATTTCTGCTGCACTTAAGGTTCCATAATCCTTAAATGGAAGACGTTTGGGACGACCAGAACCCTTCCTAGAGCTGGCCGTCCGGCCAAACTGAGCTATCGGGGGAGAAGAGCCTTGGTGAGAGAGGTAAAGACGAACCCAAAGATCACTGTGGCTGAGCTCCAGAGATGCAGTCGGGAGATGGGAGAAAGTTGTAGAAAGTCAACCATCACTGCAGCCCTCCACCAGTCGGGGCTTTATGGCAGAGTGGCCCGACGGAAGCCTCTCCTCAGTGAGCCTCTCCTAAAAAACACCTGAAGGACTCCAAGATGGTGAGAAATAAGATTCTCTGGTCTGATGAGACCAAGATGGAACTTTTTGGCCTTAATTCTAAGCGGTATGTGTGGAAAACCAGGCACTGCTCATCACCTGTCAATACAGTCCCAACAGTGAAGCATGGTGGTGGCAGCATCATGCTGTGGGGTGTTTTCAGCTGCAGGGACAGGACGACTGGTTGCAATCGAGGGAAAGATGAATGCGGCCAAGTACAGGGATATCCTGGACGAAAACCTTCTCCAGAGTGCTCAGGACCTCAGACTGGGCCGAAGGTTTACCTTCCAACAAGACAATGACCCTAAGCACACAGCTAAAATAACGAAGGAGTGGCTTCACAACAACTCCGTGACTGTTCTTGAATGGCCCAGCCAGAGCCCTGACTTAAACCCAATTGAGCATCTCTGGAGAGTCCTAAAATGGCTGTCCACCAACGTTTACCATCCAACCTGACAGAACTGGAGAGGATCTGCAAGGAGGAATGGCAGAGGATCCCCAAATCCAGGTGTGAAAAACTTGTTGCATCTTTCCCAAAAGACTCATGGCTGTATTAGATCAAAAGGGTGCTTCTACTAAATACTGAGCAAAGGGTCTGAATACTTAGGACCATGTGATATTTCAGTTTTTCTTTTTAATAAATCTGCAAAATGTCAACAATTCTGTGTTTTTCTGTCAATATGGGGTGCTGTGTGTACATTGAGGAAAAAAAGAAAATAAATGATTTTAGCAAATGGCTGCAATATAAGAAAGAGTGAAAAATTTAAGGGGTTTGAATACTTTCCGTACCCACTGTGTATATGTGTATATATATATATATATATATATACACAGTGTGTGTGTATGTATGTATGTATGTGTGTATATATATATATATATATATATATATATATATATATATATATATATATAATATAATTTTTTCATATTAGTTTTAGTAATTTCGTTGCATGTTTTTTGCCATTTTCATGACATTTAGTTTGTCTGTTTATTTTTATTGCTTTTTGTAGATTTTATTAATGTAATTATTTATATATATATATATATATATATATATATATATATATATATATATACAAAAGCAATAAAAAATAAACAGACAAACTAAATGTCATGAAAATGGCAAAAACATGCAACGAAATTACTAAAACTAATATGAAGGAAAAAAAAATATATATATATATAGCAAGTGATACTGAAATAAGCATCTGTCTTATTAAATTAGCAACCAAAATGAAACTGATCTGAGACGCTCTACATGCTTATATTCAGTACAAGTAATTCATTATTGATTCCAGTAGATTTTAAAAATAGCATGTTGCTAAGCTAACACGTTAAAATACACACGTTTTTACATTAGACATACCATCTTGGGTGAACTTTCATAGCAATGCATTCTGGGATTGTGCTGCTTTTGAATCATACACCTGAGATCGGCGTAATGTTTCTTCTGGAATGGCTTTCCTGTCAGGAGTGCAGATACGCTGCCTTAAAATACAGTCTAGTTAAGCAGCTTGTGAGGTTTTGGTTGCAGTCTAGTTCTCCGAATCATCACTGTCCTGCAAGTCTGAATCATTAATGACTGGTTTATTAATTTCAACTAATCTGGAATCAGTAAAATGTCAGAGAGGAGAGGCGTTGCATAATGTGCAATATACAGCTGTGTTAAAGTCATTTATCTTCTTATAACTGCCCAGGGCTCCCTGAATTACAGCCTGCAGCAAACACGCATTCATGTGAATCTTCTGAGACGAACAGAAGAGTCAGTAAATGACTTCCAATTCACAGGAGAGTCGCAATCTGTGTTAGGTTCTTAATGCATGTTTCTTTCTCTTATTGCGCACAATTAATGTTATTCTGGGGAAGTGTTGTTTTCACAGTCTTTGATCAGTGTGAGTGCGGCTTCGTTTTGAACATATGAAGTGATTCATTGTGTGATCGTATGCTCAGATGTCCGGCTCACATCAGAAAAGCATGATGTATGGATTGTGGGATGCTAAAGATAGATTTGCCCTTGCTGATGCTGATTAGAGTGACACTCTTGATGAGGCGGGAAGCGTCACACGCGTTCTCACAGCAGCCAATCATCACTCATCCTCATCCACTCATCGAAAGAGGAACGCTTTAAAAATATACTGCATGTAAAGCAATATCCAAAATGGTTTAAAACTATGAAAAATTTATATCAGACTCTAAAGCATGCTGAGATGTGTCACTTCACAGTAGTAGCTTGTACTTCAGTGTCCTTACTATTTATTTATTTTTTTTTATAAAATTTATATATATATATATATATATATATATATATATATATATATATATATATATATCAAGTCAGTAAATGATCATTAATGACTAATATTGTTATTATAGTGTTGTTTTCATTATATAATTATTTTATTAAATGTGTGTTTTAAATATTAAAAGTGAAAAACATTTTCATTTCAAATTCTAAAATGTAAAAAATATTATAATTATTATTGCTTTTTTATTACATTATACTATATTTATTACTACATATTATTTTATTATTACATACTATTCTTATTCAGTTGTTGTAATGTTACACATTTAACAAATAATGTTTAAACAATTTAATTTCATTATTTTCATTATATATAATTATATAATACAATAAATTATAATATTGCACACACACGCACACACACACACACATATATATATGCAGTATTATAATTGCGTTGTCTATTATATTTTTATTATTTTATTAAATTGTTTGTATTATTATTAGTTTATATATTATTATTAATTATATTTATTCCTGTTATAATTATATTTTGCTATATATTATAATATAATATTGTTTTACATAAATTATTTATTAATTTTAAAGCTACCAATAAATAACTTTTTAATTTTAAACCTTTTAAATTTTATATTTTTATATGTATGTGTATATATATGTATATGTATATATGTGTGTGTTGTGTGCATTGAACTACAGACATATCAACAAAATTATATGCCATTTTATTGAGAGCAAACCTTAATGAATATGACATGATGAAATTGACGAGGACATTTTCATGGAAAGACTCCAGCAAACAGTGCCAGACTGAACACTGGATGTGTCTCTGTGGTGTTTCTCTCCCTGCATGCATTGCTGTGTGTTACGAGCGCACAGCTCATTTAGCTTGATTAGTTTGGCACATTTCAACGGTGTCCTGAGCAGCTGTTCTCTCCGCAGTCTGCAGGGTGTGATGGGAAATGTGTGTGTCATCAGGATCTGTGGAGGAGTGTTGTATTTCTGACAGGAGTGTGTCTGTGGAACGACCGTTTTATGTACAGCTGACAAAGATAAAACGATTCAAACTCTCAGAATGATTCATTTGAATCGATTCAGTGAAGCTGTATGGAATGGAAGGAGTGTCGTGTGGAAACTGATGAGTGTGATTCATAAATCACAGGAGGAGGGTCTTACAAATCACTGGCAGAAGTGCTGTAATTTTTGAGTAAACCTGCGGAGGAGGACGTTGGCTCATTTTTAGCAGATTTTACACTGCCGTGACTAAGCAGGTCCCACTCCACCTGTTTGGCACAGGAAATCACCACACATCAACATTTCTGAAGTCAACTTCATGTCTATCAGGAAGAAAAAAATAGTTTTTCATTTATTATCAAGAAATGAATCATGGAAGAACAGATGTGCCTGTTACACTGTAAATGCTGCACTGCATCCACACCGATAAAAATCAAGGGAAAGATACTATATATACAGCTTTACAGCCTTTTTGAAAGTAAATGTTGATTTGAACGTATGCAAAGTGTCTGACATATACTGCTATCAAATCCGTCTCTGTTAGCAGCATTTGACCAGCAGAGGGCATCATTTATCTTTTTATTTGGCTCCTAATCCCATTGGGAAAAACAAAAAGAGACCAACAAGACCCTACAAAATTCTATTAATCCCCCTTCCTTTGTGTTTATTAAATATCTTATGAATAAATCTAATTTTATTACTTTGTTTAGCCAATTCTCTAAATGCAATTCTGTTTTACCATATTTTAATTAATTCATAATTAAATTTAATTCAAAATCAAAATAATAAAGTGCAGATTTCATGTAGGCACTTCATTCCCCAGAATGCATTACAATTAAAACTGTATTTATGTATGTAATATCTGTCTTTATCAGGACAGCATTCAAAGTTTGTCTGGATGAATTTTTGATTATATAATAAAACATTTTTTTAAATTATACAATTATTTAAAATATATAATTATTATTAATAATAAAAATATTAATATATATTATAAAAGTATAATATTATTTACATTTTTAATCATTTGTTTAATATAATGTTTAATGTACATAAATCTTTTTTTATTTTAAGTTATAAAATTTTTAAATTTACATGTTATGTAGTTCGAAATTACTTTTTTCTTTTGGAGTTTCTTTGAATTTGAATTCACTTTAATTCTACTACCATTACAATTAATTCAAAATGCAATGTTTGTTTTACCTTGTTTAAACCCATTTCAAATTGAATTTGATTCCAAGTCAGTGAACAAAATATGAAAAAGTGCAGAATCATAGGTTCACTTAATTTTTCAGAATACTGCATTTAATTATGTAATACAATATGTCTGTCGTTCTGTCTGTCTAATTGTGCCTGTCTATCTGACTTTATCAAGACTGGATATATTTTCCATTGTTGTGCAAAATTCCATTTTCTTTTGGACTTTCTTTGCATTTATACAGTCAAAAAATCACTTAGACTTGCACTGAAGGACCCACAACCAGAATATCATAGAGACCTAATAACTGCATAACAACAGCCTGGCAACACCCTAATATGATGGCGGGCATTTTTTTGGCATGGAAAAACACCCCTCATGTTCTTCACATATTGTCAGCTGTATTTGTAGATGTAAAGGTGTCACATGACTGCGGTGAGATCTGCATGTGTGCTGCGTGTCCAGATGAGGGCAGTGTTGCGCTGATGTGATGTCCTTCCTCTCAGGACTCGTGCACTAACCAAACGTTTGCTCTCTGTGTTTCTCTCTTTTGCATGTCCACCTCGACTGCATCGTCTTCCGAGCAGGTAAGACTCTCTCAGTCTCAATCTGTTATTTAATGCATGCATATGATCTGAGTATGAATGAGTGTGTTTGTATGGCAGCAGTGTGATGTGATGAACAGGCTGCTGGGTGTTTATGCACTGGGATTTGTAGATACAGCACACAGATGTGTTAATATGCGCTACAGCAGAGGCTTTGGATCATTAGGATTGTTTTTGAGAGCACATCCGGTTGTTGTGTGTATGTTTGTCTTAACCCCTCGGTTTTATGAGCTCTGACCGTCTGACAGCTAGTACGACTGGACAGGGATTTGTTGACGTGTTTGTGTGGGCAGTAACCACTTCAACTGTTGCTGTATTACAGGGTTTGAATGGCTGAGATTTCTGTTTACATCATGTATAGAGATGATTAAAAAGGACGAAGTTTTGCACACCCTACTTGTTTAAAAATTTAAAATGATCATCTTTTTCCATGGAAGAAAAAAAAAGAGAGATTCGGAAGAAAAGAGTGAAATGTGACAAGATTTCCATTTTTGGGCAAACTGTCGCTTTTAAGTCCACTTGTGATATTAGTTCAGTCTTAATTTAGTTTTTATGTGATGATTTTTCCATTCTCTCGTTGGTCTTTGGATTTAATCATGCTAGTTTTGCTGCTGTATATTTAAGATCTCTATATTTAAACAGACTCACCACAGTCAGAGAAAACCTAGAATTATGGTGGCGTTTTCCAGGCCTGGTAAAGTCATGGAAATTTCTTTGGTGAATAGACATTTTTCACTTTTTTTATAGGCAGTTTTCTGGTTTCTCTCAAATATTTCACCAGCTAGATATTGCTCTTCTCAAAAGCTTGTGTACTGTAAAACAAGCTTGCAAGCCATTTTGTGAGTGAATTGTTCTTTTGAGCCATTTCTTTTTAGTGAATCTGTTCTTTTGAGTTGGTTCTTCTCAGTGAAGTTGAATGATTCATTAGCAAATTAGTTGGAATCAGAGTAGTTGTTAAAATTACAAATGAATGGAAATGTCACAATGGGAATTCAGTATTCAGAAACTTTTTTCTTTCTTCAGTGAATGATTCATTAGTTCATCAGTCTGAATCTAAATGGTTGTTAAAAATCCTTATTCAGAGATCACAAATGAAAAGAAACATCACGATTGGAATTCATCGCTCAAACTTTTTCTTTTCAGTGAATCTGAAATATTCATTAGAGCATCTGTCTGAATCTAAATGGTTAAGAATCTTTGTCCAGTGAATCTGAGTGATTCATTAGTGAATCTATCTGAATCAGAATTGTCAAAAATCCTTATCCAGCAATCAGAAAAGAATAGAAATATCACAATGGGAATTCATTGCTCAAAGTTGGTTTTATTCAGCGAATCTGAATGATTCAGTAGCGAATCAGTCTGAATCTAAATGGTTGTTAAAGTCTTTATCCAGTGAATATAAATGATTCATTAGTGAATCTATCTGAATCAGAGTTGTCAAAAATTCTTATCCAGCAATCACAAAAACGTGGAAGACTCACAATGAGAATTCAATGCTCAAAAATTAGTTTATTTTCAGTGAACCTGAATGATTCATTTTGATTCATCATGATTCATCATTATGAATCAAAATGGTTGTTAAAAATCTTTATCCAGTAATCACAAATGAATAGAAACTTCACAATGGGAATTTGTTGCTCCAAATCGGTTCTTTTCAGTGAATCTGAATGATTTATCATTGAATCAGTCTGAATCAGAATGGCTGTCAAAAATCCTTATCCTGTAATTACAAATGAATCAGCAAATCATTAACAAATCAGTCTGAATCTAAATGGTCGTTGTTAATCTTTATTCAGTGAATATGAATGATACATTAGCGAATCAGTCTGAATGGTTGTCAAAAATCCTTATCTAACAATCGCAAATGAATTGAAAACACACAATGGGAATTCATCGCTTTTTTTAGTGAATCTGAATGATTCATTGCCGAATCAGAATATTTGTTAGCAATTCTTATCCTACAATCACAAATGAATAGAAAAGTCACTGTGTAAATTCATCACTCAAAAAGAGCGGGAAATGTCCTGTGTTATGATTGGCTAATATCTGCTAGTGTCTTTCACTCTGTAGTTTGTCAGTTTTGCGTTGTGAATGCTGGAGTACATCTATCTAATGCACTGACTAATTCAAAGGGGGCAAGATAAATCCTTTTTTTCTAGTATAATTCATAATTTCTCATAATTAATAACCCTGTGTTGGTGATGTCAGCGTGTCTCAGATCAGTTATCTAGAGGTCGTGACCTCATGCAGGTTCCCTAGTTGTCGTGGGTGAAAGTGAGGTGAATCAGTGCTGAACTGATGGCGAGCGTCCTTCCCCGCGGGCCGTTTCTTGTGTAATATCGTCTGCAGGGAGCTGATAGATGCTGCTTGAGTGTGTGTGTGTGTGTGTGTGGCTGATTGACTGAACGCCACCGGAGAATCTGTCTTGAGTTCAAACAGGAGTGAAAGACGTTCAGAGGTGTAGAAATATTACAATATTAGGTTTTACTACTGTAAGTGTGTGTGGGCTGTCTGGACTCCTGTTACACTCCATCTCAGTCTGCCAGCTGTGTGTGTGTGTGTACGTGTGTGTATGAGGTGAATGGTATCCCTGACGATTAGGCAGCTGCAGATTCACATGGTTGATTGATGTTTGTGGTGTCAGTAGAGATAACTTTTGTGACATGGCAGTGGCTGATAATTGTGTTTGTAAAATAGCAGTTTGTTATTTATGCATTTATTTTTAAGTACCACTGCAGTGTCATGTGGATTACCGTAATTATGAGATGACGGCTCTGAAATTTCACTGTGATCACTTTAATTTCTCGGAGTCAGAAATGAGTTTGTTTCTATGGCAACACAATGTTACTATATCAAATTGAACCCACTGCAATTTGGTGTGTTTTCAGAAAAATTAAATAATAATAATAATAATAATAATAATAAATATTTTATATATTAAGTAACAATTATAACAATATATATTATATGTGTATTTAATGTGTGTAAAATATATAATAAACTAAGCCATCTATTTTCTATTCATAATATAATTATAATTTCATATGTTATTACACTTATAATAAATGAAGTAAATCAATGATTTTCAGTGAATTTCTAACATAAATAATTTATTTAATATATTTATTTATAATAACATCTGTAAAAATAATTAAACATTTCTAAAAATAATTAAATAATTAAAATATTATGTATTATGTAATTGAAATAAAACATCTCTTTAAGAATTATAATATTATTTCTTAAATCAACTATTATATCTATGAATTTATTATATTTAAAGAAACTAAATGTAATTGAAATTTTAAAAATCCATCTATAAATAATTATAAAAATATTGTGTGTGTATAACAAGGTAAACAACAAAAACATATGTATAAAATAGAAAAAATTAACATTTCAATATAATATAATTTCATTGTTTCTCTCTCTCTCTCTCTCTCTCTCTCTATATATATATATATATATATATATAAATGATAATTTTTATTGTCCACAATTTTTGCTTTCCATTTCAGCCAAAAATAATTTTTAACTTTCTCATAAACACCCTGCTTCCTAAACAAGCATCTGCTGTCTCACGCCATATGGACTAACAGGGTAAACAACGATAACAAAATAATCAACATCCTTCAACAAACATATCATCTCTCGCACGCTTTAATGGATTGGATTCCACAGGCCTGAGGGTTTGCAGCTCATTGAGCAGCCAGATAGGAGGTGCTGCTGTCATCTCATCATCTGCAGAAACAACTCTCCAGCGTTCAGAAGTTCACGGTTAACATCTGAATGTTCGCATGTGAAGAATCGAGCGTCTCGGCTGACTGACAGTGAGTCTGAATGGCACATCGCATGGGTTTGGAGAGCTGTTCTCGAATTTACCCATGATTCTCACTCTCGTTCTGTTTCGTCGCCTGTGCCGGTTGTGTCATCAATCTGTGACCCAGTTTCAGAGAGTTCAGCTTTAGCTCACAGGCTCCATACTGAGCCCAGGGCCAGTGCTGTGGGACCAGCAGAACTGGAGCAGGGCAGGTCAGACCCGCCAGCGCAAACACACACACACACACACATGCAAATACACACGCTGATTTAAATAACGAACCCATGTGCTGTTCTCAGCTCATATCAGGGTGCGACAGTGGCTTGTAAATCGACAGTTGTCGATCTGAGACGTCTTAAGTCAGCAATCACTGCAAACAGGGCGCAAAACACAGAATATAAGTCAAATTTGGCTTTGGTGAGTTAGTAAAATGGCTGTCTAGTAACTTAAATAAAAAAAAAAAGGCTTTTTGTTTTTGTAAGTAAAATAAAGATTATTGGAGTACATTTTACAAGAAAATACTACTTCAATTTTTCTAATTTAACTTGAAAATTCTTTACATTAGTCCACCAATATGAAAACATGTTAATTTTGTGTGTGTATGTGTGTGTATATATATATATATATATATATATATATATATATATATATATATATATATATATATATATATATATATATATATATATATATATATATATATATATATATATATATATATATATATATATATATATATATATATATATATATATATATATATAAACAAAATGAATCATTTAAATAAATATTTGAAAAACAATAAATCCTTTTTATTTTTATAGATTTATTGCTGGAAATTGTTCTCAGTTTTCCCAGTTTACAACAAAAATGTTGTACGTCACCTATATTCCATCATCATAACCAAATTCAGTAATATTTTATTTTATTATATTTTTTTATTATACATTTAAAAATAATTGATCTGTAGTATTTATTTTTCACATATTTCAGAATATATTTTCATGGCCAGTAAGTGGTAATTTACCTTGCACCTGGTAAATAAAAAAGTTAATTTTTGTGGTAACACTTTACAATAAGGTGTCATTTATTAACATTATTTAATGTATTAACTAACATGAACAAACAATGAATAATGCATTTATTACAATATTTATTAATCTTTGTTAATGTTAGTTTATGAAAATACAGTTGTTCATTGTTTATTCATGTTAGTTCACAGTGCATTAACTAACGTTAACAAACACAACTTGTGATTTTAATAATGCATTAGTAAATGCTGAAATTAATGTTAACTAAGATTAATAAATGCTGTAGAAGTATTGTTCATTCTTAGTTCATGTTTACTAATGTTGTTAACTAATGAACCTTATTGTAAAGTGTTACCATTTTTGTAAATAACAATGAAATAAGATAATTTGAAATTTATTTTATTTATTTATTTTTAATCTGAAAAATAATCTAAATTTATTTATTTGTTTATTTATTGAAAAGACATTTTTATGATCAATAAGAAACATTAATTGTTGAAAAATGTTTACCTGTCACTTGGCAAATAAAAAGTTATATTTAGACCCTCCGTGTATGATGTTATGGTGCATGTCTATGAAACACTAGTTCCTGGTGTAATCGTACCTAGTGTTCTGAGCATGCTCAGTTCGAGCCCAGCTCCGGAGAGAGGGAGAGAGAGAGAGAGATCAGCCGCTGCAGCAGCTGTGTGAAAGCAGCATCTCTCTCTCTCTGCTGTCATTGCTTGTGGAGAGACGTCAGGGAACAGAACTGTTGGCGGTTTGTCATGGATGAGAGCCAGTGAAGGCAGTTTAGACATACATACACACACACACACACACACACTCTCTCTCTCTCTCTCTCTCTCTCTCACACACACACATGAGTGTGTTGTGTTAGTCGCACGATCTCTGCTGGATTTATCATGGAGCGCTCACCTGCGGTAAGTGTGTATGCATATATAAATGTCTTCACCTGTATCTCGTTACAATCAATTTCACAATCATATGTGTTTTTTGAGGGGTGTTTAATGTTTTGCATGCTATATTTTGACTTGGATGGAGAAAAGCTCTGAGTGTTTCTGCCTGGTTGAGCTTTTGGAAAGAGGATAATGATTTTTGGTCACTGTCGATATAAAACGTCCCTCTGTGTCTCTCTATATCCATAACTGAGACTCAGAGGAGGGCAAAAGCACTGACGTCCTTTCATGCCTGATGGATTGATGTAGAACTTTCACAGGCTTATGGATTACCAGGATAGACGCACGCAAAGGAGATTTTTTTTTTTTATTCAAAAGTTCTGTCGTCCCTTTTTAAGAAGCGCTCTTGAAATTCCACACGGCTCATGCAGAAATCGTCTGGAGAGAAAGATCCATCAACCCTGGAATGAGGATACTGAGGTGCTGAATAGCGTAGAATAGTATACTGAGGTGTTCTTAAGAGCATACTTGCATGGCACCATACTAAATTCACCAGTAGGTTGTATGCATACTGTTCACGGTATGCAAATTATGCAAAGAATGTCAGGTTTGCCAGAACAGTGCTGGGTACTTTTTTTTTTACTCGCAATGCAATGCTCTAGATGTCACTGTCCATGTTCTTTGAAACAATAACACCTGCTATTTTCAGCTTTTTTTTTTTTCTTCCTTGGATTAATTTTTTCACTGGGCTGCCAAAAGTTGTGAAAATAATAATTATTAATTTAAATTGTGAATTTAGATTAATAAACCAGTAAATAAATTAATTAATTATTATTATTATTATTAATAATAATTACTGTTTATTTATTTATTTTCTTTCCTTTTTTTTATTGGGTTGCCAAAAGTTATGGAATTTTCTTATTTTAAATTAATAATTTAAATTCTAAATTTCATTTAAAATTGCATAAAACATTTCAGTGGACTGCCAAAAAAAAAAAAATTATTTTACAATTCTATTATTATTATTATTAGAAAATGTTAAATAAAATTTCACTTTTTCATTGGATTACTAAAAATTATGTAAATTATTATTCATTTAAATGAATAAATGAGTAAACTGATATTTAAATTTTTATTATATTATAAAACAATTTTACAGCTATGTTTCATACTACTTTCCAATATGTTTATTGATTGAGTGTTTATTACGTTTCACATACCATTAAAACATAGTTTATTCTATGCAGAGCGCGATTATCTAGTATTCTATTGCATATGTAGTCATACTGACATTACGTTGTGCATTTCATTGTGATCATTTCCCAGCATGCATCAGCCTTCAGTGAGTCTGTAAAGCCCTTCAGGGTCCTTGATTCTTGACTGTATAGAGACCCATTATGCTGTTCACCAGTGACTCACAGTAAGACTTCAGCGCGAGTAACAAACACGCGCACTAAAACACCAATGCATGTGAAAAGCGCTGGAGTGCATGACTGCATCCGCACACAAGCATGTAAACACGCACTTAAAGTCGCAGAGACGTGAGGTTTGCAGTTTAGCGTTATGTAACATCAGAAACCAGTCCAATGCTCCATCTTCCTCTCTTCTCCCAGAGGAAATCTCGCTCTATCTCACCCATCCCATCCAGAAGATATTCAGCGCTCGTTACGTAGCCGGGGGGATCTTTAGGTTTCTAACGCCAGCTTCTGTTTGCCTAGTTCCCTAAGTCTGACTAATTATAACATCTAGCAACCCGGTGCACATGGCAAAATATGACCTATCGAGAAGGAAATAACAAGCTGCGTGGTAGTCAGCGGCACACTAAATTGCAGCCCACTGCTTTGTAAAGTGATTAACGCGTGCCGCTGTCCGTCTGCTGTGTGGAGCGGCTAATGAGACGTCTTGTCAGATCTGCGCAGGTGTGCCGGAGACGCTGAGCTCATTCTGTCTCTCTGGAGGCTCATGCTAAACTGCTGTTTGCTCTGGAGTTAGAAAAGTTCGATGGAAATCAGGCCAGATATATAAGGCCTGTTATTCCTGCACACTCGGATTGTGTGGTGAGGAATAGTGACGCCTGCGTTGAGTTGGGGGCTGAAGGCCTGGCAGAGAGGAGTCAGCTCGGCTGTGAACCCGGGGATTTGTCCATTATTCTGATACTCAGGATATGCAAAACCAAGTAGAAGAGGAGATTGTTCCAGAGGGATAATGATGCCTGTCCCAAACCCCAAACTGTGGGCTGAAAAAATGGTGGAGTGAACCAAGGTTATTACAGTTTTCCACTCTAATTTTCTTTCTTTTTATTTTCTTTTTGGTTAATATGTATGTATTTATTTATTTGTTTGTTCTTTTTTTCACTTTTATAAAAACAAAAAACAAAAAAAAAAAACATCAGTGAACATTCCAAATTTGGCTTGACAAAACTAGCTTTATCTTTTCAAAAATTGCAATTGTATGAATTTCTTTTGAATTTCATTTTTTATTTTACTTCCTGTTTATTTCCTCTGTTCAAATTGACTATTTATTTTTTATTATTTTTTAATCTATAATTATGTATTGTTAGAATTACTATTTTATCTTTTCACTTTTATTTTAAAAAATATTCGGTGAACATCCAAAATTTGTCCTGACACACTTTCTCTTTTAAAATTAGTTTATTGCAGTTATGAATTCTTTTTTGACAGAACGTTAATTTTTAAGGGTACTTATTGTTTACTTAATTCAAACTGACTGTTTGTTTGTTTGTTTGTTTGTTTATTTTTAAATTGCTTATTCTTATTACTCTTAGTTTTATTGAAAAAATATTGTGTAAACCTTCAAAATTTGGCTTGACAAACTTATCTTTATCTTGTTACTGAATACTCTTCTTACAGTTAAATGAATTTCTTTTAATTTCAGATGATTTTAATTCTACTTCCTGCTTGCTGTCACAATTGAATTGGAAATGCAATGAAAATTTCAACTGAAAGAAATTGAATTAGAATTTAGAAAGTATTCTTAATTCCATTGATGTTTTTAGTTAAGTTTAGTCCTCTTTAGTTTTTTAGAGTAGGTGTATTTGCTTTTTACATTTTTTATTTATATCTTTAATTTCCAAAAGTTCCAAAGTTATTGCAGTGTTATTATTTAAAAATGTTTAACCATGTTAAACTTCTCAGCATAGTTTAGCACTATTTTTATCAACTACAGGTTTGTTTTATGATATACCACGTCAAAAATGAAAACATAAATTGTTAGTTTTCTTCTCAGACTCTTGAGGAGTTGCTGTAGAAGTTAAGTAATAAAGTAAGTCACACTTGGATTGTAAATTGAGGAGCTGCTTGTGTGGGGGAATAATGATGTTACCACAAATTATGGGTAGAAATATAGTGTGGAGACAGAGCCGTAGGAGCCCAAAATTTTCTCAACCCAAAGTCAGATCTGAGCAGTGTTTTCTCTGCTGTCGGCCAGGATTCGTCCAAGCTGCAGCAATCGCGCATTCACTCTTGCGCAAAATCTATCTATCTATCTATCTATCTATCTATCTATCTATCTATCTATCTATCTATCTATCTATCTATCTATCTATCTATCTATCTATCTATCTATCTATCTATCTATCTATCTATCTATCTATCTATCTATCATTTTAAATTCAGCAGTTGAATTGGAGTTCAAAAACAGCCCTGGTCTCATCATGCAAATGCGACTGAAAGTGTTTTCATGAATTTGAACTCCATGCATGTCTTTTAAACTGTCTTTAAATATCCTGAAACATCCACCGGCCTCCCTGCCGTGATCCGGAGGGACGCCAGACTTAGCGTAACATGGGCATTTCAAAGCTCGCTTCCCTGTCTTTCATTTCATTTCTCAGCTTACTGCGTCCATATTCTCCACTCTATCAGAGGGTTTTAGCGCATTAGTGGGGGTATGTAGCCATTCGCACCCCTGTCAGACCGTCTGAAAGCCTCGGTGGGACATAGAGCGAGGGAGGAGAGGTCGACAGCCAGGCAAGGTGAGCACAGCACTCGCATCGCAATCCTCTGCTGAATTCTTGCTTTGTTTTTTTCCTCTTATCAGCGATAAAAGCGCAGAGACGAAACTCACGCGGAGTTCAGATATTTCCCCAGAGCTTGAGGGAGAACAGCGCTTCCCTCGCCAACAACAAAGGCATCGAACAGCGGCGTCTTTACAGAAACATTGTTTAAAATCGTGCCCGTTAATTGAGCCATTGAGGGAGATGTTGCTTGTCTGGAAGGATTTACATAAGTAAAGGGAAACGTTCGACACTTTGGGTCTTTTTGATTTCGGGTTCTGCCGGCACACCGGTCCCAGTCGCCTCCTACAATAACACACTCATCCATCAAGACGTAATTGCTAATATTGGCCGACCGTGTTATTAATATCATGGCGCTGTGGATCATTTTTTCAGCCATGAGGATATTACAATGCCAAGCCTCATGAAATGCACACTGATACAAATCTAGATGGCCTTTATATAATCGCTTATTGCGGCGAACCGCTTTTATTGCCTGGTGGTGCAAGATTCATCGAGGGAGAAAAAGTTGCATCACGCTCACTTTCTTCATCCATAAATGCTACATCACCACTCAAACCAGGCCGACATCGAGATACGCGTTTCTTTTCGCAGCATCTCGGCTCTTGAGACAGTAATTGGTGTCATGCTGACAGATTCGGTAATGCGACGGGATCAGTGTGATGCATCAATAATTCACATTTCCTTTTAAGCCGTGATTGATGCACGCTTGACAAACAACATGCATTGGTTTTGCACCCTTCTTTTACACCGTTGGGTATCAGTGTCACTCGGTGCACATTGCACATCATAGGTACTCTGATATGTCGGGATCCGTTCTGCAGGCCTGATCTAAGTCTTGTTCCCACTTTGCGAGGTTGTTCCATCTTGGTTCCTTTCATCTCACAACTAGTAGAGGGATTTTATCAGCGGCTCTGGCGAGGCACCCTTCACCAATCTGTCTCTCTAATCTCTCCGGCCTCAGTCGTCTCAGCTCTCTCCTCTGTGGATTTTCCTTCCCTTCTTTTCCCAAATTACTAGGAAAGCACAAACAGAAGCTGTTGATTTCCCCGTGTTTAATTAGTGTTGAAAAAACACGCCTTAATCCTGATCTTTCGGAGCGGTCAGTGAGTTGTCGGCCAGCGTGCTGATGGATTCCTTCAGACGTGATTTTCTATTCCGGATGTGTCTGTAGCATAAGTGCCTGCACTTTAGCAGGGATTTTCTTGTGGAGAAGGATAGACGTAGTTTATTGGTCCCTGAGGGTGAATTGGGGTGCGAAGACAGACGCCGTATTAAATGTAAATTGCTCATAAAACACCACCATACATCTACATAGTGCAATCAAATGAAGCATAGAGTGAGGAATAAAGGTCTAATATGTAGTAATGCCAATATCCTAACATGATTTACACAAGTAGGACACGATCCTGGATTAGCATCATTGCTAGTCATTTATCTACTTCAGCCTCAGGTTTTTAAATTTAAATGCAATATAAACTGAGATTCACAAAATAATTTAAACATGTATATCTGCTCTATATTGTTTTGATGGCTAAATTCACTTGTAGCGTTTAAAACTCTTGTCGTTTTGCACATTAGTGGTGGTGATTTGACTCTTTCTGCAGGTTATATTGCACCAGTAGGTCTTTAAATGAGTGAATTGAATCATTCATTCAAATTGATTTGTTCCACTACAGTGATTCATTACTGAACTGAACAAGTGATTGTCCTTTTGAGTGAGTCATTTGAGTCACTTACTCAGTTCAGCAACACTGAATGATTCTGTGTTCAATTCAGAATGACTCAATCATTCATTCATGAGTGGAACAAGTGATCAACTTTGTGAATGAGTATTTTCAATCATTCACTCAATTGATTTATTCAACATTAATTTATTCAGGAATGAAACAAGTGACACTTCATGAGTTGAGTCGTTTAAATATTCACTCTGTTGATTTGTTCAACACCACTGATTCATTCAGAATTGGACAGATGATTGTCTTTGTGATTGAGTCTTTTGAATCATGCACTCAATTAGTTCAACAGCACTGATTTATTCAGGAATGAAACAAGTGACTATTCATGAGTGAGTCAATTGAATTATTCCTATTGATTTGTTCTGAAGAATTGATTCATTCAAACAAAACAAGTGACTGTTTTTATGAGTGAGTCATATGAATCCCTCACTCATTCAATTTGTTAAGAAGAACTGATTTATTTGTGATTGAAATTGGAATTGTCTTTAAGAATGAGTTATTTGAATTCATTCAAAAACACTGAATCATTGACTCAGTTGTTTGCTCAAAACACCAAGTCATTCATAATCATAACAAGTGACTATGTTTATGAGATTGAATCATTTACTGAACTGATTTGTTCAAACGGCTTATTCATTCAGGAACAAAACAAGTGACTGAGTGAGTCATTGAATTATTCACACAGCTGACTCGTTCAAAAACATTCATTGAGGAGCAAATGAATTTAGCTGTATACCTTGTGTGTGTGTGTGTATTGAAAGAATCGTTATCATACCAAATACTCCGCTTGTCCAATTAGGGTTTATGTAGCTTGCAAGCATTCATTCACCTAATCCCATCCGCATTTCCATCCAATCTGTAAAGCAGAAAATCCACGCGTTCAACCCTCCGTGACTGGATCCAGCAGAGCTGTGGCCAATCAGCTTACGATTACTCACATCAGACCCTTGAGCAAGAAAACGGAGGCTGTTTCAGACGGACGGATGGCGTACAGAGTCTCGCTCTAGGGTTTTGTTCTAATGGACGTGTCATGTTAACGGTATATGACCCTGCTAACAGGAGGCGAATGACTTACATAATAATACTTTTTGATACAGTGGCAGATCTCGACAAGGCTATTGCGTGTGTATGACAGCCTTGTGTAGCGGCGCACAATGGGCCATGTTTTTGCGGCGCGCAGCACAATGTCACACTTGGAGTGCAGCACATGGCAGTCAGCAGCACACAATTATGCTGCACAGATGAGCTCTCACTCTCCATCACACTGAGCGGCCTCATTCTTTCAGCATGCCTAGCCTCTCCAGACCCTGCGAGCTAGCTCTTTTCATCGCTGGGAGTCAGTGCTTATGAGCTACTACTGTGGTAATAGAGGAAGACCTGTCAATATACAATCTAACACATGCCTTTTCTGCCCTGGATCCTCTGTGTCAGCAAACGGACACATACTTATCCACTAATGTGCCCCAGATATTCAAAATGAGAAGACAAAACTGCCTCAATAGAGGTTCACACATATACATACTGTACATATATATATGTGTGTCTATCTATCTATCTGATCATAATATACAGTATATCATAATGTCCTATTTTAGGTCTGTCATGTTTTAGTCACAGGTTTAGTCACTGTCCTGCAGCTGTCAGATATTTGTCTTTGAAACAACTTCCAAAATTTGACTGTAGACACTATATTGCATATTGATATGATTTTATAAATAAATATAATTGACTCATTTTACTTTTCGATTTTTGAAAAAAAAAAAAAAAAAAAAAATCAGCCCAGATGTTATCTACATACAGTTTTGGCATTTATTATTATTTATTTAATACAATAATAATAATAATGATTACAACAACAACAATGATAATATATATATATTATTATTAACAACAATATTAAATAATATATTATTAAATAATATTATACTATATAATAATATTGCACACACACACACACTTTAAAAATATTTTTAATGTATTTATTATGCAGTAAGTTTTGGACTGTTTTTGAATTCTCTGTTTACCTTGAAGGTTGATTATTCAGTGATTTATTCAGTGTTTAACTGCAGTTTTTCATCTTGTTGTCCTTTTATAATGCAGTTAAAGATATTGCTAGAAACATTATGATTTGCATCGCTGTGCCGTTTTTCATTTCTGTATTTATCTTTCTAGTTGTAGGGTGACATAGAAATGTACATAAATCTACATAAAACTACTGTGAAATATGATGCTGTTACTGGATGGTTCTTGTTGCTTTCTTGCCTTTTAAGGTATTGTTTTTGCTGGGAACATCCAGACTCTCATATGAGGATGAAAATTAAGCACGGTCTGAAAACAGCTGCTGTTTAGGCAGATCATTAACACTAGTTTAGTAGTGCTTAGCTGTGTGTGTTTAAGTGTTTAGTAAAAGAAAAATATAGG
This sequence comes from Onychostoma macrolepis, assembly GCF_012432095.1. NCBI lineage: Eukaryota > Metazoa > Chordata > Actinopteri > Cypriniformes > Cyprinidae > Onychostoma > Onychostoma macrolepis. The sequence goes on from NC_081158.1 coordinate 32,975,321, forward strand.
ATTTTTCTTCACATATGACTTAGAATGCATGCTCAGGATGGGTGGATTATGGATAATACAGTATCTCACAGTAGTGAGTACACCCTTCACATTTTTGTAAATATTTTATTATATCTTTTCATGTAACAACACTGAAGAAATGACACTTTGCTACAATGTAAAGTAGTGAGTGTACAGCTTGTATAACAGTGTAAATTTGCTGTCCCCTCAAAATAACTTAACACACAGCCATTAATGTCTAAACCGCTGGCCACAAAAGTGAGTACACCCCTGAGTGAAAATGTCCAAATTGGGCCCAAAGTGTCAATATTTTGTGTGGCCACCATTATTTTCCAGCACTGCCTTACCGCTCTTGGTCATGGAGTTCTCCAGAGCTTCACAGGTTGCCACTGGAGTCCTCTTCCACTCCCCCATGACGACATCACGGAGCTGGTGGATGTTAGAGACCTTGTGCTCCTCCACCTTCCGTTTGAGGATGCCCCACAGATGCTCAATAGGGTTTAGGTCTGGAGACATGCTTGGCCAGTCCATCACATTTACCCTCAGCTTCTTTAGCAAGGCCACAGGTGGGTAGTAACGAATTACGTTTACTTGAGTAAATTCTTTGGGTAACTAATACTTTTAGAGTATATTTAAAGATGGGTACTTTTACTCTTACTCAAGTACATTTTTAGTTAAAAAACGGTACTTTTACTTCATTACTGTGGGCGACGCTCCTCTCGTTACTTTATCTTAATGCAGTACAAGTTAAAAATGCTTCGATGTATTCCAAACGCGCCGTCTACTTTTCTCTGGGCAATGTGCGATGCCCATTCGCGAATGATTCATTCTTTTGAGTCAGTTCTGTTCAAAGGCCAGTTGGCAGACCAGTGAATTGCTTCGCAAATCCGTTTGAATGATTCGTTCAGTTCCCTGCCGCACACGCTGAGTCATCTGAAGCGGTTCTCACTCAGAGTTGTAATAGAAAGTTTAAGAACATCAAGAACCTTGAAGATGTGGCTTTGGATCTGCAGTCAGTTGAAAGCAAATCTGCAAAGGCTATTGTTTGCTAGCTATGAAGATCTTTATTAGATGAACACCGCGTGTGCTGTCTACAGTTCCACAGGTATAGATAGGCTACATTCGATTACAGTAGGCTACACGATACCACTATGAGATTACCAGTTTGTTGTACTTGTACCTTGTACTTGTACATTAAATACAATGTATAATTTATACATTAAATAAGCGGTCACAAAGTATGAAATGAACACCTACCAAACCCACATTAGCTCTGTGCAGCGGCGCACGACCTGTTCCAGGAGGAATGTCTTTGCCCAGACACAATTAATATTGATATTTCACAATATTTATGCTTGCAGAAATATACATTTGTTTACATTTTGCAGAACAGACGGAAGAAGATCCGTCAATGTGCATTTGTTTCGTTATGCTCAGATTTCAGTAAGCGGTCATGTGTCAGATATACATGGCTATATAATACATAGGCTAATTAATATATAATTTAATTCAGTGATGCAAATCAGAATTTTCATCTGCTGTTACTCCAGTTTTCAGAGTCATATGATCCTTCAGAAACCATTCTAATATATTGATTTATTACAAGTGTAGGAAACAGTTTTGCTGCTTAATATTTTTTGGAACCTGTGACATTTTGTTCAGGATTATTTTATGAATAGAAAGCTAAAGAGAACAACATTGATAATAAATCAATATACTGGAATGATTTCTGAAGGATTATGTGACACTGAAGACTGGCGTAAAGGCTGATGAAAATTCTGATTTGCATCACTGAAATAAATTAAATAAATAAAAAAACATTCTAAATCTTTTGAACGGCAGTGTGTGTGTACACATTGCATAAATTTTATCTATACATCTAAATAAAAAATAGACTATAGATATTTAGTATATGATCCAAAGTAACTAATTACTTGTAGGTTTTTTTTTTTATCCGATACTTTTTTACTCTTACTCAAGTAACTATTCAGACTATTACTTTTACTTTTACTTGAGTAACTATTTCTATAAGTACTTTTACTTTTACTTGAGTACAGTTTTTGGGTACTCTACCCACCTCTGATCAAGGCACTGGTCATCTTGGAGGTGTGTTTGGGGTCGTTATCATGTTCCCTGCTTCAGTATGTCACAGTACATGTTGGCATTCATGGTTCCCTCAATGAACTGTAGCTCCCCAGTGCAGGCAAGACACACTTGTCTTTGTACTCCTCACCTGGTTGTCGCCACACCATCTGACACCATCTGAACCAAATAAGTTTATCTTGGTCTCATCAGAACGTCTAATCCATGTCCTTAGTCTGCTTGTCTTCAGCAAACTGTTTGCGGGCTTACTTGTGCATCATCTTTAGAAGAGGCTTCCTTCTGGGACAACAGCCATGCAGACCAATTTGATGCAGTGTGCGACATATGGTCTGAGCACTGACAGGCTGACCTCATACGTCTATTTCCCAAACACAACCTCTGGATATGACGCTGAGCACGTGCACTCAACTTCTTTGGTCGACCATGGCGAGGCCTGTTCTGAGTGGAACCTGTCCTGTTAAACCGCTGTATGGTCTTGGCCACCGTGCTGCAGCTCAGTTTCAGGGTCTTGGCAATCTTCTTATAGCCTACGCCATCTTTATGTAGAGCAACAATTCTTTTTTTCAGATCCTCAGAGAGTTCTTTGCCATGAGGTGCCATGTTGAACTTCCAGTGACTAGTATGAGAGAATGAGAGCGATAACACCAAATTTAACACACCTGCTCTCCATTTACACCTGAGACCTTGTAACACTAACAAGTCACATGACACCGGGGAGAGAAAATGGCTAATTGGGCCCAATTTGGACATTTTCACTTAGGAGTGTACTCACTTTTGTGGCCAGCGGTTTAGACATTAATGGCTGTTATTTTGAGGGGACAGCAAATTTACACTGTTATACAAGCTGTACACTCACTACTTTACATTGTAGCAAAGTGTCATTTCTTCAGTGTTGTCACATGAAAAGATATAATTAAATATTTACAAAAATGTGAGGTGTGTATTCACTTCTGTGAGATACTGTATGTCTCAAGATGGTACCAAAGTTAAATCTGTCCAAAAGAAACGGCGCACAGCAGGCGATGCTCTAATGTAAAGTTTATGTGGAAACCCTCAAGGTATTTTAACAGCAAGAGTTAGTGAAATTCTTTTCTGGCTGTAAAAGACTATTCCCTAACTAAATGGTTATTGCGCTTTTCAGTATGGAAATGTGGACGCACAGTGATCATAATGGATGTGGCCATTCATGCTGAAACCGTTTGTTAAACCTTTTGTGCTCCCAGACTAATATATATGATTGCAGTCTGTTGCTTACAGACGTCTGAGAGGAAATGACATATTTGGGCAGCGCTAACTCATTATTTAAATATTCGTCTGCTCACAACATGCAAATGAAGTCCATTAGTGAGCGATTGAACAGACGCTGATAGACACCCTGAACTCGAGCAGCGGCCGTCAGGTTTTAATTATGAAGTGTGAATGTGGTCTGAAGGCAAAGTTGACAAAATGGTTACGTTATGCATTACATTTCCTGCGCTAACCGATCATTATTTTGCTCCTGGAGCAATTTTGAATCTGTTTCTGTGAGATATGGGCTGTTTTGCGAACTACTTTTACATTTCTCCTCGTTGCAGGTCTCCGTGGATGGCAGTGATTGATTAATCAAGTCTTTGGCGAATTAAAAATACACCTTTGACGGGCCTGGCTGAAATTTGAGTAACATTCTGGCACTTTTGCCTCATGAATCATTTGTCGGCGCTGCAGGGCTTCAGTATGTGAATATAATGGTTGTGAATGTGACAAAATACAATTTTAGTTACCATTTATGATAGATGCACATGCGTCCTGCACACAGCAACAAACACCATGCTAGATGCGATATCAAATGACTCGCATGAACTGATTCTTTTTAATGAATCATTCAAGAAGATTTACCAGTCAATCTTGAGCTCGCTTGTGAGTGAGTGGTTTGAATCAGACTCTGTTAGTGAGTTTACAACGGACTTCACTTTTAAAGCGTCTACACTTTTAAAACGGCTGTTTAGTAGTTTCCAAATGAATCGATGTAGTATCTGGTATAGTACCAAAGCCAACATTGTGGTGTGTAGATTTTCCTCTCCGCTGCATTTACAGCCGCAGTGTTTTTTGAGTCGAGGGATAGAGTTTGTCATCTGTGGATTAGGGACTGACTGGAAATCTTTAACTGCGTAAGAAAATCCACATGTTGTGCGCGAGGCTCATCCGTAAAGCTAGCGAGCGCGTTTGTGATTAAGTCCCTGCGTCGCGGGGGAACACAGAAGCTACGTGCGCAGCTTTAAAACCCATGAATGATTGAAGGGTTAGAAAGGCGCCAGGTTATATTCCCGTCAACCTGTCTGGAGCCACTTTAGTAATCTGGGAATCTGCTCGCTCAAAGAAACCATTCCCTGCGGTCAAAACGGAGACATTGTGTAGCACAGGCTTGTGTTGAATCATACATTGGATGTGCACATTAGCGGACAGATATTCTGAGAATCCAGCTCCGGTAAAACACACCAAACATGACCCGACTACAGAGCCTGAATCACGGCACTTTGTCCCAGAGAGATGAGTGCTGGCGTGGGCGTAGAGTAGCGAGTGGAGGAAAGGAGACGCTGCTCATCCACCCACAGACAGACCTGCTGCTCACCACAGGCTGCACAGCAGAGCAGCAGGAGGCTGAGGTTCACTGCAATTCGCTGCACGCAGGAAAATGAGCCAGTGCGCTTCATAGGAAGAGAACAGGATTGCTGCGTGCACACAGTGTTGCAGAGGTACAAGCATTTAACACCTTTGCAACTAAACAGGTTATAAAGAGTAAAAAAAACACAAAAAAAAACAGATTTCAGGTTGTTGAGAAATTGCCAATATTCTGCCCAATTATACTGTATACTACTGCTACTATTACTTCTACTATTACTTCTACTTTATTTTTATTGTTATTGTTTATTGTTTTCTTATAGAGTAAGAACATTAGGGTTAATTTGTTTTATTTTTTTATTTTTCTTACGGAGTGTATTTTGTAATAATAATAATAATAATAATAATACATTTATTAAATTAGCATTCATAAATTATACAATTATTAAAATTATTTAAAAGTATTATTATTGTAGTTGTTGTTTTTACCATTTTAGTTTTATTGCATCTTTGAGTTTATGTAAAGTTACATTATTATTATTATTTTTGTTGTTGTTTATGGCGTAAGAACATTTAAAGGTCCCATGACATGCTGCTTTTTGGATGCTTTTATATAGGCCTAAGTGGTCCCAAATACTGTATCTGAAGTCTGTTTCCCGAAATTCAGCCTTGGTGCAGAATTTCAGCCACTACGAGCCAGTCCCACAATGAGCTTTCCTTAGGACGTGCCATTTCTGTGTCTGTAGCTTTAAATGCTAATGAGGAGGAGAGAGGCGGGGCAAGGTGGAGGGTGGGTGTGTGGTCTTAACCAGCTTGCGCTACCATGCGCTAATGTTGACAGTGGATGTATCGCAATGGCTCATAGACAGGCAGTCATTCAAGCTTTTCAGTTTGACCCAGAATCTGATCCGGATGGAGAAGCACCGGATGAAGAAGTTGCAACTCAGCGGCTACAACAGGACGTCTCCGAATGGTTAGTTTAAAATATTGTGTCTGGATACGGTACTTTAGTTGGTTTGTTTATGTATGCTGTTACAGCTATTATCATGTAGCTAATGCTAGCCATAGGCTCGGATGAAGGAACTAAAAAAATACTTTGGTGTTCATTTGTACATCCAAACACTGAGCAACTGCCATGCTTCGCTCGTTTGCAAGCCATGATGTCTCTCGAGGAAAAAAAAAATATTGCGCTCGCCTCGCGCGGTAGTAGCTAATTTTCTCATGGGCGGGCAAAGCAGAGAAAGGGGAGGTAACCTTTCCCCGTATGACGACATAAAGGGAAGATTCCAGATTGGGCCATCTGAGCTTTCATTTTCTCAAAGGCGAAGCAGGATACCCAGGGCTCGGTTTACACCTATCGCCATGTCTAGCCACTGGGGGACCATAGGCAGGCTAGGGGAACTCATATTAATGTTAAAAAACCTCATAAAGTGAAATTTTCATGCCATGGGACCTTTAAAATTCTTTGAGATAATAAAAACAATAATAGTAAAACTGATATAAATAATATAACTAATAATAATAATAATATATTTTTAATATGAATAATATTAAATATTTAAACCTTCTAATGGAGTTAAAGATTTCCAGTCAGTGATGATGATTATTATTATTAATAATAATAATAATCATAATACATTTTTATAATTATACATGTATTTAATACTCTACTTTTATTCATAAATATATTTTTTGCATTTATTCTATGTTCTAAATCTAATTTCATATTGGATGAGCATGAACCTCAAGTTGTAATAAAATGCAGATCAATGTGTACATGTGGGTGCACATTATAGATTAATATGCCAGTTTGATTTAAAAATCCATAATTAATGCCTCCATGCCTGAGAATGTCCTCGTATTCCCATGTGGTAGAATGACTGTCCTGTACAGCCGCTTGTGGCTTATTGCTTTAGCACACTGTGTTGTGGAAGTTGTAAGCAGAGTAGGAAAATTTAATAATAGTTCAGCACACATGATGTTTGAAGGTTTGCTGGTTTCAAAATGAACTCTAAAGCATCTGCCAAACCACTGTCTCCAGCAAAGACGATGTCTCGGCGACTTTCACCAAACTCTGTGCAGAAGGGGGAAAAATAACATGGTTTATGAGAGCATGGCATGTAATTTTATATCCATCCATTTCTTCAGAATTTCCAACATAAACTGAAAGGATTGTAAGTATGAAATATTGCATTTCAGTGGAACAAGTTTTTGTATTGGCAAAGTTTGTAGGAAGCCAAACTGAATTTGAGCATCAGCACTGACCCTTCACCCTCAACACTATTGTGTTGTTCTAACAGAGGCCTGAGGGTCCGCGGAGCTCCGTTAACCAGTTTTGAACTCATATCTGTCCAGTCGTTTTTCCAAAGAGCTGCACTGTTGTTTCAAGAGATCTGCTTTTGAAAACTTTCCAATGGATCGTTGCTGGTTTGAAGAGCAGGATGAAATATTAATGGCCCAATCAAACAATGTGAATGTTGTTGTTATTGCCCAGTATTGTTTTGAGACCGAATGCATGGAAAAGAGAGCCAATGAATTATTTAATGAAATGGAGATGGTGAACTTTACTAGGATACTTTGCCTTTCTTCACTGCTGTGAAATTAACGATTGATGTTAACAAACTGCTGTGCTTCCCCAATTCATCTGGAGACTGAAGCCTAAATTAGTTATAGTAATGGCTTGTTTTTTCCTCTACACACAATCTGACATCTACAGCAAACAAAAATGGCTTTAAAACAGTTTTTACTTAGAAATTGCTAGTGAATTTCACCAATAATTACTCAGAAATGGCAAGTAATTGAATTAAATGTGTAATTTTGAAGTAGAAAGTCTGAAATGGTATTTTCTTGTTAAACATACTCTAGTAATCGTTTTATTTACAACTTCAAAAAGTGTGATTCCTCTTATAAAATACAAGAGCCTCCCAGAAAATTGAGCTTAAAGGGATAGTTCACCCCCCCCCCAAAAAAAGCTGTCATGTACTCACCCTACACTTATTCCAAACATGTATAAATTTTTATTAGCTGTTGAACACAAAATAATATGTTTTGAAGAATTCTGGTAACCAAACAGTTGACGTAGCCATTGACTTCCATAGTATGGAAAAAATACTATGGTAGTCAATGGCTACCGTCAACTATTTGGATACCAACATTCTTCAGAATATCTTCTTTTGTGTTCAAAAGAATAAAGAATCTCAAAACAGGTTTGGAACAAGTGTAGGGTGAGTAAATGACCATATTTTCATTTTTGGGCGAACTATCCCTTTATAACAGCCTATGGTGTGCCAAAACCAACAAGAAACATTATTTCCCGTTCCAACCGACCTCAGCTGCTAACTCCGTCCACCTCGAAAGGCCAGACCTGTCCACGCCACTGACATTTAATGTGCCTGACATAGCCGTTGTGTGTGGGTGTGTTAAGTCCTGTGCTCCGCCATCTCCTTGACCTCCAGGGTCAGCGTGACGCCACGGCGATGCAAAAATACCCATCTCCCCGCTTACAGTGTTTGCTTGACTCCCCTGACATTACGGCCCACTCTTCACCTGTCCTCCTCCCGTCTGTCCTCTCCTCTCGTCTCCATCCTAGACGACATGGTAAATATCACACTGTTACCTTGGCAACATGCATCCAACATTCCTCTTGCATTCATCATTCTGCTTGCATCCCAAAACAAACAGCCTGCACAGGAGTCATGAAGGAAGAGAGACAAAACGGCTCAATAAACCCAGCAAATAAAGAAAATATCTGCAAATATCACCATTTTCCTGATTAAATATTAATTCTGTCTGTCAAGATTGCAATGAATCACCTCATTTTTTTTTTCATGCAGAGCGAATGTGGAAAGTCAAAGTACTCAAAGTATTATTTATGCACATGTGCTGCATATTGCATCTAAATTTATTACACTTGGCATGTTGTGTCATCTTGAATGATGCATTAAAATAATTGGTTTATAAATGTCATTTTATGAATCATACTTCACTGGTCACAATTTATATTTGATTTTTCAGTAGAAAGATAAGTTTCCTTGCCATTAATTTGTTACACTTGGCATGTTAAGTCATCTTTAATGATTAATTAAAATAACTGGTTCATAAGAGTCATTTGATGTGAATCAGACTTCACTGGTCACACTGAATGTTCGTGGTTTCAAAAAGAAAGCGTGTTTTCTAGCAATTGTTTTATGCTACAAAATAGTACTCATACACTCATTTATGAACATACTCCCTGATACTACAAAATGCATCTACTTTTTTTTTTTTTTTTTAGAACTTGGCATGTTGTGTCATCTTGAATGTTTCATTAAAAGAATTGGTTCATAAGAGTCATTCCTTATGAATCAGACTACACCCTCAAAGTACTCATATACTAATTTATGCACATACTGCCTGATACTACAAAATGCATCTAAATTTGATCAACTTAGCATGTTGAGTCATCTTAAAGGATTCATTAAAATAATTTATGTTTGTTGTTTCAAGAGTACTCTGTTGTACTTACAGTACTCGTACTCAGTACTCATATACTCATTTATGCAAAATGCATCTAATTTTTTTCAAACTTGGCTTGCTTGATCTTGAATGATTCATTAAAAGATTTGGTTCATAAGAGTCGTTCCTTGTGAATCAAAATCACTGTGTTTGTTTTTCGTTTATATTTAATAGAAAGATGAGTTTTCTAGCCATTATTTTGTGCTACATAATAGTACTCGTAGTCAGTACTCAAAGTATTCATATTCATTATACACTGTGTGCAGAATTATTAGGCAAGTTGATATTCTGGTCATATTTTTTTTCCAAGAACATTTTACCAATTCCAAACCACATCAATCTTAATAACTACTATTGATTTTGTATTTAATAATTTATAAGTGATATATAATTGTCCATGAAGGCTGATAGTCAGAAACTTCTTATTTCAGGTGTGCAGAATTATTAGGCAGGTTTTCCTTTACAGATAAAATGAGCCAAAAAAGAGATTGAACTCAAGAATAAAAGTTAAAAAAATTATTAAATGCCCATGAGAAGGATGCAATACTAATGCAATAATAGAATTAGCAAAGTTAAGGCATGACCACTGGGCAGCGAAATGCTCATTGGGTCAGCAGGGTCAGAAAAAACAGGTGGAGAGGAAAAGAAACATGTTAACTGCAAAAGAATTAAGAATTAAGGTGAAGAATTAGGTGAGAAACCATCAGGAACCATTTAGTCTCCAGCACCATCATTTTCCAGAACTGCAACCTTCCTGGAGTTTCCAGAAGTGGAATGTGTCAGGTTCTCAGAGACTTTGCTTGGGTAAAAAATTATTTAAAATGGCTGAAGTGTTGTGAAATACATAAAGACTGATTTTGTATAGGAGTTATGGACAAATAAGTTGTGAGTGACTCTTGAAGGATTGATGCATTGTTGCACTTGGCAAATTGAGTCATCTTGAATGATTTGTTAAAATAACTGGTTCATAAGTCATGTGTTATGAATCAGACTATACTGGTTGTTCTATATGTTTGTTTTTTCAATAGAAAGACAGGTTTTTCAGCCATTATTTTGTGCTACATAACAGACCTCATACTCAGTACTCAAAGTACTCATACACATGAGTGCTCAAATCATAAGAGTAATTTGTTGTAAATCAGACTACACTGGTTGTGTATGTTTTTTTGTTTCAATAGAAAGAAGTGAAAGCCATTATTTTTTGGTACATAGTCTTTTTAGCTCATTGCATTCAATTCATACCGCAAACTCATTCACAACACTATTAAAATATTATTTGTTTGCTGTAATGCTGTAGATTTGAAGTTATGAATAGATGAAGTTAAAAATAATCTGGCTTTTAATTACGTGTCTCATTCTGTTGAATGTAAGAACGCATCCTGCATGTGAAATGAAGGTATGGTGCATGAAATATTGTTTAGGTTGTGCAGATGTTGTCTGGTAGCCTTCCGGGAGCATCCAGTCAATTAACTTATGAAATATTCATGAGTCATGATTTCGCCAGATTGTTTGATTCACCAGTTGATTAGCACACAACATATGCCAGTCAGGCAACAAGTTACGTAACATCAAGTAGAGAAATTAATATTCATGAGCAACGACTGCACTTCAGTAGGACTTGCAGCATTGATCTTTAATGAAGAATGTAAAGTACTTTACATTTTAGTCATTGTGTATTGCATCTGCATCCATTTTATTTGCAGTCTTGCAGCCCTGTGTTGCATTTACAGGACAGCTAAGTGTTGCATGTGAGTGTGTCTCACACACATACGGGCTGCAGGCGAGCTTTAGTTACAGCGGCTGAACACAGCTGTGCGCTTGGAGAAACAGGAGCTGTGAACAAATGACCTCCATCACACACGTCATTCCCACAGGCCCTTCAGAGCGTTCAGTGTGTGCTGTGATTCACTTCTGTCCTGTCTGTCCTTCTGCTTTACAACAGGAACACACGTACTTCAGTGCCACACAAGCCTCCCGTTAAAAGTATAATTTACTCCTGGTAAATGCATTAATGCATTTGCTGATGAAGATGTTGAGTGGTGTCTGTCTTTGCAAAACTCACTGCCATGATGCTAGAGTGTTGCTACATGCATGTGGTTGAACTTCAAAGAGACGTCCAGTCAGATTCATAACCCAAACCACCCCACATCATTTTGGGCTTGAGTCTGTAACCAGATACGCCCATCTGTGTGGATGCCACGTGTTCAGATCAATTCAGGTCAAGCACTTATAATACCATCTGTTTCTAAAAGTTCTGTCAGTCTGCAAACCCTCAGTCCCAATGGAGCTAAAGCTGCAGATTGATTTCCACAATGAAGATGATATCCTTCACTGCTGACATGAAATCGAAATCCACCCTATTTATGTTCTCAATACATGTTCCTGATTCTGTGTATTAGAGTAAAAATGTATCAGTGCATGTTATTTAAAAAAAAAAGTTTGTCATATTATTATATAAAATATTGCACACACACACACACACACACACACGTGTGTTTATATATATATATATATATATATATATATATATATATATATATATATATATATATATATATATATATACATATATATATATATACATATAATATTTTCATATTACATATAAAAGTTACAGATTTTATATTGGGATTATATGTATATATATATATATATATATATATATATATATATATATACATATATATATATATATATATATATATATATATATATATATATATATATATATATATATATATATACATATATATATACATATATACATATATACATATATACATATATATACATATATACATATATATATACATATATACATATATACATATATATATATATATATATATATATATACATATATATATATATATATATATATATATACATATATACATATAATATTTTTCCCCAATATAAAATCTGTAACTTTTCACAATGCAATACATTTAAGTTGTGTAAAATCAAGTGCTAAATAATGAATAGCTTTCTTTGAAATAATATAACAGACAGTAAATTGTTGCGTGTGTGTAAATAAAATGAAATGGCTTATGATTACTTATGATTATGAGTAATTATAAATATACTGAACTAATTCAAAAAATGAAATATATTTTTGTATAAAAAGTATGTGTATATTTAAGTATTATTTTTGCCATTTAAATTATGTACACAATATTTATTTTTATATACAATTTTAAGGAAATATTAAGAATGCTAAGTGTTAACATCACATGCAAATCATGCATAAAGTAAATTTGTCCAATTTTTGCAGTGCGATGCATTAGCATGATTCCTCCATGGGGCAGCAGTCATGCATTTCCTCTGAAACATACTGATACTGATAGCTCTAAATAATACTGCTACAGCTTTTTACTTTCATCTGTTGCGACAAATAGTTATGAGTGTCATCCGGCGCGATCCAGAGATGATGTGTAGAGCTCTGAAAGTGGATCTAAATGCGTGTTTTGATGGGAAGCAGATGGTGTGGAGAGATGGGAGATGGATTGAGACATCATGGGCTCGGCCTCCTGCTGTCTGCAGTCTCTACAGCTCAGCCTCAGAAGTGGACGAGACGCTTTAGGATTCACCCCTCAACAGCAGCCATGAATGAGGCTGAAGAGGCAAAGCTGATTAGTGTGTGTATCTTGTTTTTGCAGCAGAAACGACTGAAGGCTCAGTGTTAATGAAAAGGTCTGTGGTTTTTCTTTTACATGCACTGCATAGGTGATGATATGTTTGTTTTACAGAGGAACACAAAGCACATTTTCGTGCTTTAGCTTAGCACCTAGATTGTTTTTTTTTTTTTTTTTTGCATTTACCTTTCCATTTGCTGCAAATAAACTGTGCAAGGACACAGAAAATGGAATTTCAAATGATGTGGCTCATGTAATCCAACAAACACGTCAACTTTGAGCTATTATGTATCTTGAACAGGGTTATTGGAGTCAACTAAAACTAAAACCATAAAAAAATCGTCATCACAAATTATTTTATTTAAAATATAATTAATTTTATGGAATTTTAAAAAAAATTAATATAATTTCTACTAGATACCAAGGCAACATTTATCATTTTCATTTAGTTGGACTTTTGTTTAACTAAAACGGTAACACTTTAAAATAAGGTGTCATTTGTTAACATTAGTTACTGTATTAACTAACATGAACAAACGATGAACAATGCATTTGTTACACTATTTATTAATCTTTGTTAATGAAAATACAGTTGTTCATTGTTTATTCATGTTAGTTCACAGTGCATTAACTAATGTTAACAAACACAACTTGTGATTTTAATAAGACATTAGTAAATGCTGAAATTAACATTGACTAATATTAATAAATGCTGTTGAAATATTGTTCATTCTTAGTTCATTTACTAATGTTGTTAATGAACCTTATTGTAAAACTAAAGCTGAAATAAAAATTTATAAAAACTATAGACGTTTTAAAATAATAATAATAAATGACAGAAACAGTAATTTTACAAAACGTTAAGTAAAATTAAAATAAAAAAAAATACAAATTTTTTTTATTATTAATTAAAAACAAAACAACAAAATCTGAAAAATATTTGCTATGTTTACCTATAACATGAAAACAGAAAATACCAACTATGTAGATATAAAAACTATTACAAAAATAACCAAAGCACATGTTTGCATGCCGGTGTGTTGCAGTAATGATTTTAAATGTGAAGGCTGATGGATTGCCTGGTCACAGTGAGATTAATTACTGTGTGTGTGTGTGTGTGTGTGTGTGTGTATGTGTGGTGTGATTTGATTAGCAGATGAGTCTTGAATGCAGTAACATTACCAGCTGAATCCAGTATGATGATTGTTTGAGATGTGTAATGGGCTGAACCAATTATTCCCAAAGCTGCTGTCATTTAGTTCTGCTTATTAACCCATTGTAAACATCAATTAACCTGTTGAGCTAACAGCTACTGTCTGCTTTGAGCAATGCAAATCAATGCTGATTCACAAATGCAACATTTTTCTTTTTAAATATGCATGAGTCACTTTTTTCTACTTTTGGCTGTTTGCACTAAAAATGGCTGCGTTTAAGTTGCTGAAAGTGTCTAGAAGAGGTTCAGTCATGTATTTTTTTTTTCTCTGCCGAGCGACCTGCTGTAAATCAGGGCTTCATTACACTTCCAGATGGCAGCTGTTGTCATGCTCCGAATCCAGCCAGGCGATTTGTTTCTGTGTGACGGTAACGTGTCGATGCTGTATTGATGCTCTGAGATGCAGGTCACGGCCCTCCGAACAGACTGACACAAAAGTTTGTTTTTCTTGCCATGCAGCACTGAGACGATTCTCATCCTTATTCATGCGTGAGCCCCGTGTGTCCCTCACAGACGCCCTCTGCTCTCGCTCACATTCAACACATCTCATGCTTCATCCCCACTCTTTGATTTGCCGTCATTTTATTTCTCTAATGCGATGCAGTTCAGAGATGTGTTGTTTTAGTATTATTAGTGTTTTAAATCTTTTGAATTAGCTTTTATAATTTCACTTTACCATTTAATTTATGCTTTTGTTTTTATATTTATATTTAGCTTTAATTTATTTTTATTTCAGTGTTTTAGTCATTTTAGTACTTCAACTTTAGTTAGTTGCCAAGGCAATAAGTATTTTTTTTGTGTGTGTGTAATGTTTTGAAATGTAGCTGACATTAAATATATCCTATATTTTATAAATAAATAAAATCTATACATGTTTATAATATATTTTATGAATTATTTTATATATATATATATATATATATATATATATATATATATATATATATATATATATATATATATATATATATATATATATATATATATATATATATATATATATATATATATATACATACATACATACATACATACATACACACACACACACATATATGTATGTGTGTGTATATATATGTGTATATATGTATGTGTGTGTAAATATGTTTATTTATTTATGTTTATATATATGATTGATGTATTGTCAAAAAAAACTTGTTCTTTTGTGTTCTTTTCGTTATCAGTATAGCTGTGATTTGAACTTTCCTATTCTCCTTAAATTAGAAACTTACAGTAGTTATAATCGTATATTATATAACTATTATAATAATAGTTAACGTCTTTGTCGTGAACGTCTCTTTAGTCATAACGTCCCAGTATGACACCTCCAGAAGTCTTTGTTCATGAAGTTGGTCGAGCGTCGTGCTATGCATTAGCTGTGTATTTTATCTTTCTTTCCCTTCTGCTGCCGTCTGAGATGACATATGTTACTTTATGTCTGTGCACTGTAAGCACGCCGGCCTCTTGAACGCCCCCCTCTTAAGCCCATTACCGCCAGAGAGTAATAGGCCGTATTCTTCAGCACATCTGCTCATGCAAAACTTCACCTCCTCCAGGAGACACTCTCCTGTGCTTTTAATTGAGATTTACTGACAGTCCTGCATGTCGTCGTCCATTTGCGCATCTCTAATCAGCATGTGGGCGATCGTGAGCTGGAAGAAACGAACTGTTGGATGGGTTTTCAGAATCGGCGCTCGGGTTCGATGTTTTCTGAAGCATCTCAACGGGAGCCTCGCTTTCGGCCCATCTGCCTCCAAATTAGCCTCTTATTTTGCTATTTTCCGAACTTCCTGTCATGCTTTTTAAGGAAAAAGAGCCAGAATACAGCCCTGCCATTACTGACACAACAACAGCCATCTGCAGCAGTTACTATTAGCAACACCAATGCAGGGCCGCCTGTGCCAGACATGAGCGAATCTGTGTGTTTTTGTGCTGGCAGGGGAGGAAGTGCTCGACGGCTCTATCAGACTGTGTCGGTGATGTAATGTGCTGGTGATTGCAGGAGCAGGTGCAATCAACACATTATGAAGCACATTAGATTGCATGCGGTACTTAACATTAGTGTTTTTAAAATAATGCCACACTAAAAGCAGTTGCGCTTAATGGTGCGGTGGAGTTGAACGGTGTTACTGATGTATGCATCAAACGCTAATAATGTAAATCCTGCAGTGTGCACGGTGTTAACATGATTTGCTCTGGCAAAATTGAATCAAAGTATGTTTGCAATAACAAAGCAATGAATCTTTTAGTCTTATGCATTAAAAAACACAAATGCCTTCCTTTAGTATGATGTGTAAATGACTGGTTTGAATGTGTTATATCAATGCTGGAAGAAATTGTGATGAAATATACTACTATTCAAAGTTTAGGGTCAGTAAGATTCTTTAAAAAGAAATGAACGCTTTTATTCCACAAGAATTGATCAAAAGTGCCTGTAAAGACATATGTATAATCTTATAAAAATGTATTTATATATATATTTGCTTAAAAACAGCTATTTTAAATTGTAATAACATTTCACATTATTACTGTTTTTATTGTATTTTTAGATAAATAAATGCAGCCTTGGTGTGCAGAAGAGACTTTATAAAAAACAAAACCTTCATAAAACCTTCATAGACCAGCCTAAGCTGTTTTTCTAGTCTTAGCTGGTTTTATGCAAGATAAGCTGGTTTTTAGCTTGTCAGTCCAAAGTGCCCAAAACCTCTTTGAAACAGACAAGCTTAGACCAGCAAACCATCTTAGGCTGGTTTACAGTGCTTTTTTTAAAATAGATTTTCTTCATTTTCATGCATAATTTATAATCTAATCTTCACTATTATACTACTAACATCAGTGTATGAGATGTATTGTGATGCTACTCGGAGACAGTGAATGTTTCATGACAATTCTTGCATTGAAAGAGTTTCTAGAGTTTAGTTGAAAGAGTTCTAGCGCTAGTTCATGCTTTGATGTGAAAGTAAATGAAACTGGAGCATCTTACAGCCTCAAAACATGTTATAAGTGAACCGCACAATTGAGGTTGGGTCATTTGAACCATTATTATCATTTGCATATTGTAAACACTGACTGGTGTTAAAAATGGGTAATTGCACGGTACATGTCCAAGTAAGTGGCAGTTTCTCATACATACCAATCTGTGCTCTGACCCCTCGTATACTCCCAGATTTCGCCTTGGTTAACCCGCTTATGAAATGTACAATCACTTATTCTGGAATCAAACTTCTTGGAGGAATTACTCTCTGATTAAGTAACAAATGAGGGGATTTGCTCTTTCTTTCCATTTGCACAGTTGAAACGGCTTCACTAGATTCTCTATGGGCGGCTTATATTGGCCCTTTTTCTTAATAAGATAAGCCTGTCCAGGATTTGGCGCTTTTTAGAAAAATTTTTCCTAAACTGCACCCAAGCGTGTGATGTTTCTTAGATGTGAATGCCATGAACGTATATTCTCTGCTGGTTGTTCTTCAGAGACTTTTAAATTAAGATTTTATCAACAGTTTGACATTTGCAGCGGGCTGGTATCTCTTTCAAACAGTATACCATTATGAACGCTTCACAATGAATGAGTACGGTCTCTATTTCGGACGACATGTGTGGCATATTTATTGAGAATTAGTCATTTACTAATTATGAGTTGGGCTTCCAGATCGGATGATGGCAGCGAGAGATTCATTCAGTCAGAGATGATTCATATGATTCATCTAAACTGAAATGCATCATTAGCTTTAAGATTGGCAGCAGCGGCTCATTTCATTCATGCATTTATGTACTCCTAGAAATGTCCTTTTAAATAGTGTTTGAAAACTTGTCTTGTTTAAAGTGATAGTTCACCCAAAAATGAAAATGTTTTCATCATTTACTCACACACGTTGTTCCAAACCTGTTTGAGTTTCTTTCTTCTGCAAGAACATGAAAGAAGATATTTGGTGACCAAACAGTTGACGGCAGCCATTGACTTGCATGGTATTACTGTGGAAGTCAATAGCTATCGTCTGCTGTTAGGTCACCAGTAGTCTCTGAAATATAGAAGAAAAAACTTGAAGGTGAGTAAATTATGTCAAAATTGTCATTTTTGTGCGAAAAGAGAAGTAAAATTGGTTGTGAAGACCTATTTCATATTGACTTCCATTTGGATTGAATAACACTCTTTTGACATTGAAAATGATTTGATTTGATTAGAAAAATCGCATACAGTCTTACATACCAACAGTCAAATAGCTTTTTTTAGCCATTCTTTGCCATAGTTGCATTCAAATCTGGCTCCATTCTAGTATTAAATACCCACTTTATTTTCTTCTCTTGTTGAATATCTTGTTTCACTCTGTTGCACCATTTTACAGAAGTCAAATTGGTTGTGAAGACCTGTTTCACGTTGAATTCCATTTGTTATCTATACCAAATTTTTTGTATAATCAGCATTTCCCATACAGCCAACCTTGACTTTGGCTTTGAAAATGAATTTGAACATTTCACTTATCAGCCAAACAGAAAAACCTATCGGCCGATGCTAATAACATGTGAATAATATCAGCTTCACCGATATATCGGTTGCCCGCTAATAATCAGCATTTCCCTTGATTTTTGACTTTGAGCAACATACATGATCATCTAAGTTACAGTACATCACCAGAAACTCTGTTCCAGCTCAGTCTTTCAGTCTTCAGCGTGTGCAGTTGAAGGAAACGTTCCTCTGGAAAGCTCTGCGTTGATGGTGTGGAAGCGGAGAGGGTAACAGGAGGGCGCGAGGGCATGCTGGCCTTTCAGAAAGGTCGGCTGCGGGCCGCAGAGAGCACATGTGAATGGCAGACGCCCCGCCGGGAGCAAATGCTTCATTGTCCATGTTCTCCCTGAGCTTTTGAATGCCCACAGGAACACTGAACATTGTTTATTTCCAGAAGAACCTTTCAGAGAATGTGAAGCTAAATTTAGCCACTGGGTCACGTCAATTATTGCCACATTTTGTTCAGTGTTTTGGGACCGTATGGACATTTAATGATCATAATGGCTGGATGGGCACAATCCCATGCCTTTTTACTCCATAAATGAGATAATGGTTGTGTTCAAAATGGAATAATAGCACACACTATACTGCATTTAGTTTAATGTATTCTTTATAACCTAGTACACTGTATAAAGATATTTTTGCTCCATTTGGGCCTCCAAAAAACGTGATGGCTTTTTCAAGTATGAGCTCCATATCCTCGCTATGTCATTAGGGTTATAATTAACTAAAACTAAAAGAAAGAAAAAAAATCATTACTTTAAAATATTCATTAACTGACATCAAATAAAATATTAATATATACAATTATAATATATTGATTTATAATAATAATAATTATTATTATTATTATTATTATTATTTGTTTAGTTTAGTTTTACCTTTAGTTTATAAGTACAAAAATTACTAAAACTAAATAAACTGAAGCTTAAAACTATATAAACATATTGAAAAAAAACAAAATTGCTCTTTTTTTTAACAAATATTAAAATAAAAACAGGAAATATAAAGATAACATCTAATTAAAATGATTAACAAAAACTACAATAGTATATCAGTGTTTCTAAAATAACTCTGTATCATACTATATGAAAACAAAAGTCTTCATCTTGAAATATTACTAACAATATCATGTTTTTTTTTTTTTAATAATTGATCATGTTGATAATTTAGAGGACTTTTATCAAATATGATACAATAGGCTTTATAGGATTAAATGTGGCTGTTATACATTTTTAATTCAGTTTTGTGTAAAAATCTTGTGACTTTTGGCGAAAATTGAGTTAAAATATTTGTGCTTAATTGTGGTTGCGGTTGGTTGTAGGAGTACCACATCCAGTGGGTACGGTATGCATACTGCAAAAATGTTAAGTATAGTAATGAGTCATTTTGAACACATCCAAATCAGATTTTTGTATTGTTCTGTTGTTTTTTTGTCTTGGACATACAGTCTTAAAAACTTAGAAACTTGTTTTTAACTTGTTTTTGTTTTGTCAGTACATGCTGCTTCCCTTTTAAAATCATTACCACTTCCTGTCATGATCGCTCTTTCTCTGTTTGCTCTCTCTCTCTGTTAGCCCGTGGCTTGTGCTTTGACAAATTGTGTTTACAACCAATTAGTGTGATTTGTAATGTGCTCGTTTGCCGTCAATGTGCAGTGAGAGTGAAGGGACCGTGGAAAACACTTGTTGATTTTTTTCAATTTCCTGAATTTCCCTCAAAAAACTTCTACCAAACTTTCTACCAAATCTGTACTAGTTCTTGATGCATTATATGTATACCTGTGTGCAACAGGGTTTTGAGTGAATATACCGGCCCGTTCGATCATTTTCACAACATTCATTACTCCAGTTTTATCATTTACGGCAGAGCGTCTTTAATGTCAGTGTGTTGTTTTCAGACTCTCAGGCGATTCGTAGAAATCTCTCTTTCATGAGCTCCACATTCGGCGAATCATCACATAAGCAAATCTCCATGAAAGCTCAAACAGGCACTTGTGATTTTCAGCAATTTTCCCAGTGCCACCGCAGGCTTTCACAATGACACAGCAGAAAATGAGCCATCAACCGCTCTGTTCTCCATTACTGATATTACTAGTTTTACCCTATTAATCAAATGAAGTATACCCTGCAACCGTACAGCCTCTTTGAAGAGCATAAGTGCAAAACAAGCCCGGCTTCACTGCATTTGTATTCAAGCTGTTCAAAGCAGTCGTTTCTGCTCCTCCCAGATGATTTGTTGAATCTAAAAGGCTCGTTCAAAAATAATCGTGTGACATAACAATTAAATAGCATATGCCCACCCATCTGTATATATATTTATACATATTTTACATATATTTTGCATGCATTTTTGTGTACATTTATATATTTTATACGTACATATTTCTATACATAATCATTTGACATTAATTGGCAAATGCCTGCACATTTGTACATAATTTATATATGAATTTAATTAAAATAAATTGTGTGTGTGTGTGTATACGTGCACGTCATATATCAGAATTTATTATTAATACTGCTATTTGGTTCTTTGGTGCATTTTTTTATATATTTATTAGTGGTCGACCGATATTGTTTTTTTTTTTGACAGCCGATGCCTATATCTTGGAAAGCAGGATGGCCGATAAATAGCAGATACAATTTTATTAATAGGTCCCATGGCATGAAAATTTCACTTTGAGGTTTTTTAACATTAATATGAGTTCCCCTAGCCTGCCTATGGTCCCCCAGTGGCTAGAAATGGCGATAGGTGTAGGTTACCTCCCCTTTCTCTGCTTTGCCCGCCCATGAGAAAATGAGCTACTACCGCGCGAGGCGAGCGCAATATTTTTTTTTTCCTCCAGAGACATCATGGCTTGCAAACGAGCGAAGCATGACAGCTGCTCAGTGTTTGGATGTACAAATGAACACCAAAGTATTTTTTTAGTTCCTTCATCCGAGCCTATGGCTAGCATTAGCTACATGATAATAGCTGTAACAGCATACATAAACAAACCAACTAAAGTACCGTATCCAGACACAATATTTTAAACTAACCATTCGGAGACGTCCTGCTGTAGCCGCTGAGTTGCAACTTCTTCATCCGGTGCTTCTCCATCCGGATCAGATTCTGGGTCAAACTGAAAAGCTTGAATGACTGTGTGTCTACGAGCCATTGCGATACATCCACTGTCAACATTAGCGCATGGTAGCGCAAGCTGGTTAAGACCACACACCCACCCTCCACCTTGCCCCGCCTCTCTCCTCCTCATTAGCATTTAAAGATACAGACACAGAAATGGCACGTCCTAAGGAAAGCTCATTGTGGGACTGGCTCGTAGTGGCTGAAATTCTGCACCAAGGCTGAATTTCAGGAAAGAGACTTCAGATACAGTACTAGGGACCACTTAGGCCTATATAAAAGCATCCAAAAAGCAGCATGTCATGGGACCTTTAATGTTAATTAATATTTACGAAATTTGAAATCATTTGAAAATGGATTAAAAAATAAATGTGTAAAATAAACATACTTATACTTTAGATGGCAAAGTATTTTTCACAAATAAATAAATATTTAATAAAAATATAATTAAAAAGGAAGTAAACACTAACTAACAGGGCGCTCGGTATTCTGGGAAGTTTGTGTGCATGGCGAATCATATTGTTCAAATAAAGCCAAGGTAACAGTCATTTTACATACAGCACACAGTGAAAATGACATGAATATGACAGTGGGCAAATGCATAAAGCGCAGCATAGTTTGAAA
Organism: Onychostoma macrolepis; assembly: GCF_012432095.1. Taxonomy (NCBI): domain Eukaryota; kingdom Metazoa; phylum Chordata; class Actinopteri; order Cypriniformes; family Cyprinidae; genus Onychostoma; species Onychostoma macrolepis. The sequence goes on from NC_081158.1 coordinate 32,997,618, forward strand.
TCACAAGTTTAAAGTTTGTCGATCGGGCATCTCTAGTGAAGCTGAACTCTCCTCCTGTCCGCATTAAATTTTCACGGATCGACCGTCACGCAGAGCACATGTGATCATGCAGGATACAAATGCACACTTCACAAGATCTCACAACTGGATCCGACTAAGTTTGCAAGGTTTGTGAAATTAAATGTCCATTAGTCATTCAAAGATTTGTTTAAATGATATAAATGCGTATTTGCAGAATGCTGTCGGCAAACGAGAAAGTATTATAATGTTTGCCTTTCTGTTACTATAAAAGCAATCGTTATAATACTTTTTGTATACATTTAATTCCTTTTGTTTATCAGTTCTATCTGATTATTTGACAGACTTCTATCTGTATTAGACAGAACTGTTAACGACGACAGCAAACAAGAGGGAGAATGTGAGCACTGAGACACTGAATTTGGGATTTTCCTTAGTTGTCAGTTATAATCATCAAAATGAAAAGAAATAAACATTTGAAATATATCAGTCTGTGTGTAATTAATTAATATAATATACAAGTTTCACTTTTTGAAGTAGCTGTATGTAGTTTACAAACCCATCTGTGCAGTATGTGTCTCCTGATGTCAAGAAAATCCATGTCGTGTTTAACATGCCTTAAAAAAGCCTTTCAGAGCGCGTCATGTTGAGGAGATTCATGAAGACGTGTGCTGCCTTGACAGCTCCTCAATCATCCATCTCGTTCTAGCCTTAGTGTGCGTTTAAGGTTTATGGTATCTTGCAGCAGTTTGGATGCTGCGTCCACAGCTGGACGTGTCCACCTGTTCTCCGGCACATCTGCGGTCCCTGCAGGCCTGGCAGAGGTAGAGCGCAGACGCAGCCCTTCGGTGATCCACCGATGTGACAGAAACAAGTCAAGTGTGACTTCCTCACCCTAACCCACCTCTGAGTGGCAGAGAGAGACGCTGGGCTATTTTAATGCGATCTGCTGACAGTCATGCATGCATGCATGAATCTGTCCCGCAATGCTCTATACGTGACATTATGTACCGTGTCGTGTCACATGTACAGTACTCTCCTGATAGAGTGTGGAGAATTGTTAACTACAGTTAACTTACTATTCTAATTTACTTAATATTTATATTTATGATATGTTCTGTATGTTTTGTCGATTTACACATTTTATGAAAAAAAAAAAGGTAATTGCAACTTCTAACTTCTGAAATTCTGACTTTTTCCTTGCAATTACGAATTTACATCTTGTAATTCAGACTTTTTTCTAAGAAATGGATGCTATAAACTCGTAATTGTGAGAAATAAAGTCAGAATTGTGAGACAAACTAAAGTTTATATCTCGCAATTGCAAGTTTATGATTTGCATTTGACTTTCTCCTCTTAGTTTATTCTCCTCTTAGACTTTTTGCCTTGCAGTTGCAAGTTTATATCTCGCAATTCTGACTCTTATTCTCAGAAATGCATGATATAAACTGGCAATTGCAAAAATTAAAGAATTGCGAGACAAACTAAAAAGTTTATATCTTGCAATTCAAACTTCTTTCTCTTAATTGCGAGTTTATATTTTGCAATTCTGACTTTTTACTCTTAATCACAATTTTATTTCTTGCATTTCTTACTTTCTCACAATTTCGAGTTTATATCTCCTAATTCTGACTTTTTTGAATTGAGATATAAACTTGCAACTGAGTTATAAAATCTAAAAAATATATATTTTCTTACAACTTTATATTGCACAGTTCTGACTTTTTATAACTCACAATTGTGAGTTTATATCATGCCATTCTGCGAAAAAAAAAAAAAAAAAAGTCAGTTGTAAGATAAAAAGTTGCAATTGTAAGATAAGTTGCAATTATTTATTTTTTAATTGGTGATGGAAACAAGCTTCCATAGGTTTGAGAGCGTCAAGACCAATACATTTTAATGTTGCTTCAGATTTAAACCTCTTCACTGAATTAGTTCACAAATCAGTTCTTTTGAACAGTTTTTAAGGTAGTCACTTTAGTTTTTGAAATAAGATGCTGCAGAAGCCCACACAGGCAAACCGAACGACCGGACGGATGATGGATTGAAAAGCAGGTTGGTAAAGTGATTAGCATCCTTCCAGGGTGAGTGTTGCCTTGGCAACAATAAATTAACCGGTAAACAGCGCCGAAACTGCGAGCGCAGCCGTCCCAAATGGTATCAGCATCCAAAGTTTTGCCATCAATCAGTGGAGCCAATCACATCGCTCTCAGCAGGTTTCAGATGAACAGGCTTAGAGATGAGAAACACAAAAGGACACAGAAGACCCAATGATCTCGTCCAAGGTGAATGAGGGACAATCAATATGCCGATGTGAACTTTGGGCCGTTACTTACATGAGTTTTAGGACAAATGCAGGGTTAAAAGCTTTCAAAAAGAAGATTAGATGAAGATTTTCAATCTTCAGCAGAGAGAGCATATAACAATATAAAGACACACAATCCTGCTTTAGGAAACACTGTATGAGGTCATGCTAGGCCACTAAAGCTAAAAATAAAGCACTCAAGCAAACCAACAGAAAAAAAAAAAGACTATTAATACTACTACTATGCTATACTATTGTTATTGTAAAATATAAATAATCTTTGTGTGTGTATATTCATTATTCTCCACGATCTGAACCCTGTTGAGGAAAAAGCTCTGTGTATTGCGTGTAATCACATCCATATAGTCTTTGATCACAACAACAGCGTTTGTCAGGTGTCTACATTGCCAGCTGAGGAGATTACAAAGAGTGTTTTTAATATATAAAAAAACATACTTTCAACGAACTTTAATTTTGTAAGTTACCTGTATTTAAGTTATTATTACTCAATCAAAACAACCCAACTAAAAAAAAAAATATATATATATAATTTATTTATATATTTTATTTATATAATATTTATGTAATTATAATTATATTAGCATTTAGTGATTTTCATGCTTTAATGCATGTGTGTGAGTGTTATGTGAAGTTCTCCTCAACCTTGATTCGTTTGCCTCGAACCACGTTCTGACCAGCATGCCTCAGTCCATCCACGTTACCCAGCAGCCCTGTGACTCTGCATGTGAGCAAGAGGCCTTTATCTGCTGTCAACGGCCTCCTCTGTCCTCTCACAGCTGCGTCTGTGTATGACTGCCGCTGTAATTGTGTTTATTGAGACGTCGGTGCCTCATGGCAGAGAGGAAGAGGGTGGAGAGAAGAGACGGAGAGGGTGGGCGTATGCTCTTGTGATCGGGGCGTATGACTGCTGAGAGCAGCAGCACTGACTGTATGTGTGGATCAGTGATAAACAGCAGGAGTAGAGAGAGAGAGAGACAGGACTGAGGTGACAGAGAGCCACCGGCGGCCCCTGGAGACAGACAGACAGACAGACAGACATGTTGAAATTCTGCACCACCCCTCGCTCAAGGTGTGTAGCTGTGTGTGTGTGTGTGTGTGTGTGTGTTAGCTTCTGGGTAGATGTCATCTGTTGAGTTTTCATCTGGGTTACATCATGTTTGACTCTGTCCTGTTGGGAAATCAGACTCAAACCAGTCTCTGATGGCGAGTGCTCAGAGCTGGTTTAGATGGTGGTGCTGCTGACGTCAACCTGGTTGACCATTATAGTCAAATGAGTTTATATATTAGTGTGTGTGTTTATAAATAATAACCTGTTTTAATAAATTATTTTCTCGTATTTTATTTATTTAATTGTTTGGTTGTTTTAAAGAAATTAATACATAATTATTGGGGTGGGCGTTAAGTAATTATCATTATTAATTAACTTTATATATATATATATATATATATATATATATATATATATATATATATATATAATTTAAAAAATTTTTATAATTGTATTGGTTATTCTGGTTTTAATTAGAGAAGGAATAATGCATCACCTTTATTTATTTATAAATAAATAAATAAACTTATTTGTATTTATTTATTAATTTATTTCACAAATGTTTTATATATATATATATATATATATATATATATATATATATATATATATATATATATATATATATATAATAATTGAATAAGAATAAATATATAATTGAATAAGAATAAATATATTAATATTTATATATTTTATATATAATACATTATTTTAATTTCTATCATTTTGTTTATTCGTGTTTTTAGTAAAAGGTTATTTTTTGTTAAATCTTTTTACTCGCATTTCATTTCACTTCTTGTTTTTAACTTAAGGACATAAACCAGAAATGCTCAGTGCTGTTGTAATATAGTAGCCAAATACACACATGCCAAGACTTCAGTTAAATTCTACATGTTTAATATTGTGGCAGCTATAAAATATCCTGCATGTGTCTATCAGTGTAGACTGTGCAAGAAAATAGTGAACACGAAACGGTTTGCAGGCCGTGCCATCATTTCCTCCTCTCGGTTGGTGACCGTGTTCTATGTTGTTGTCTTGTTCAGATGGTCTGATGTTTAGCAGCGGGGCAGCACGTGAATCCCGTGGCTTGTTCAATCATTTCAGTCATCGAACGGCTCATTATTGAGTGTCAAAGTGTGAACAGCAGTCTCACATGTCTCTAATTCCCACAATTTCTGTTTCTTTTCTCTCTTGCAGTCACAATGAGCGAAAGGTGACCTGCAAGCATCCCGTCACAGGCGTTCCTTCACAAGACAACTGCATCTTTGTCGTCAACGAACAGTGAGTCATTTCTTTCTCTCTCTTCGTTTCCTGCAGCATTGAGTCAGAAACAGAGCGCTTTGTCTGAACTTCACACAGAAATCACATTCATGCTGCCTAATGTACTGCACAGTCATTTTTGGGGTGGATTAAATGTTGGTTAATAGGGGGTATAAAGAAATGTAAAAATGAGATAATTAAAGTATTCATATTTCAGAATAAGTCAAAAGATTGTTTTTCTGGGTCACACGGCACATTTATTATTTTCCATTAGTCTGCTGATGGGTACATGAGTTGAGTGAACCACAAAAATATGGTATAACTATAAATAAATTTTGAGGTAAAATGTGACCTGTCATTAGAAATGCTTTAATGTAAATTAATTACAATTTTTTCATTTGCAGTGTGAAAACAAATTAATTATTCATTTTATTATTATGAAAATATATGTATATGATTTAGAATTATATATTTTTTTCAGTATAATAATAATAATTAATATTTAAAATAAAATGTAGTATTCATAATTTACTTTTTTAATCACATTTTGAATAATTGATCATTTACTTTATTTTATGAGTTTTCTAATTTAAATATTACTTAGATGGGTGTTATGAGAAATCGTATATCACAGTATGAAAATTGTTTTATTATCCGTACCATATTATTCAAATACGTAATTTTATATAATTATAATTAATTACATGCATTTTAAAATTTGTGTGCATTTTTATATAATTATATACAATATAATTATTCATTTAGTTTATTTGTTTATTTTTTTGCACCTATTTGCACTGATGTACAGTATAATTTCTTGGATTTTTTTAATGAAGCAGATTTTATTTGAATTTGCTTCGCTATTAGGATGAAACTATGTATGTATATTATATAAATGCATAATTTAGGTTTACGTATAGTGTATATATACTTATTTTGCAGGTCATATTAACCCCAACATCATATCGTTATATAAATGTTTTCTTGACCTTTTTAGTGAGATTCGTCCAGAAGCATTACTATTCCCAGCCCGTCTGCTAACGGATAACGTGTTACTATTTGTGTGTGTGTTTAAAAAGAGTGAGCCACTAAATAGTCAACACACCCCCACATTTTCACACAAAGCCACTAGCAATTAACAGGCCGGCCGTTAATGAAGAGCTGGGAAGATGATTATGCGGCGGTATATCCGGACTGGAGGCATGACTTTATCCAGCTCTGCTCCTCTTCACAGCTCACCTCTCCTGTCCAACACGAGCTGCTCTCCTGATAATTGCCCTCAAACCGCTGTCAAACACATCTCTAGTCTTTATCTCGCTCTCTTTCTCCTTTCTTTTCTCCTCTGTCCTCTAGCAAAGTCAACAACTTCCCTTCGTTCCTCTGCCGTTTATCCAATCTCTGCAGTTCCTGTTCACAGATAGCGACTAAACAGTGCCACAGATAAACCTCAGATCCTCTCGCTCTGAACAGATGATGGGAGAGACTGAACTCGGTTGGGAAAGAAACGTTTGTGCTGCAGATGTTTGCATCTGATGAAGACGAGCGGCAGGAGGGTTTGTTCGCTCGCGTGTTGTTTCAAACCGTTTGACTTTTTCTTCTGTGGAAAACAAGATGTTTCCTGTTTCTTTTACAAACGACAGACACTTTCAACCTCCAAAGATGAGATAAAATGACAAAAAAGCATTATAAAAGTCGCCCGTATGACTTGACATTATTGTGTGTAGTATTGTTAACTAAATCTAAAACTTGTTAAAAATCATTTGAAATGAGAAATTAGTAGAAATTAGAAATAGTTAGAAATTAGAAAAATATTTGAACAAAAACTTCAATTGAAATTTTACTTTACTAAAAATGTTTGTTTTTGTGTGTATATATATATATATGTGTGTGTGTGTGTGAGAGAGAAATTTGGTCAGAAGTTTTAATGTATATATTCATATTTTTTGTAAAATAAGCTCCAAAAACTGTCACAATGGCATATAAAACAAGTGACTAAAATTAAATTAAATTAAATACAAAATATTACCAAAAACTAATAAGAGTGGCAAAAGCACATATAAAGCAAAAGCACAAATGATTAAAACTTAAAATAAAATGAAAACGCAAATTGACAATATAAAACTAAAATCTGCCGTATGTTTTAATGTATATATTCATATTTTTATATTTTTGGTTAAATAAACCCCAACTAATACAAATGACAATAGCACATATAGTATAAAACAAAAGCACAAATGACTAAAACTTGAAATCAAATAAAAAAGAATTTAATTGATGATATAAAACTAAAAGCTGTCATTATAAATGTTAATGTATATATTTATCTTTTTATATTTTTTGTTGTAAAATAAACCCCAGAAACTAATAAAAATGGCAAAAGAACATGCAGTATAAAACGAAAGCACAAATAACTAAAACTTGAAGTGAAATTAAAAAGAAAACCGAAAATATCAAACTAAAAGCTATTTAAAAATATGAATAAATACTCTAATAGTATATAAATGATACTATAACACTGATTGCAGGTCTTCTGAAGTGCTCAAGTCATAAACACTGCTTTTATAATGCTGTTTTTATCCATTCTCATTGATTTTCAGTGTTTGAAATGGTTTGTTTAAACATCTCCTTTAGTTTTCTATTGAAGAACGAACGTCACAGGTTTGAAACAACATGAGGGTGAGCAGACGATGACAGAATTTTCATTTTGGGGTGAATTATTGATGTAATGAGCTGAATGTGAAGTGTTTTGAGAGCGGACTGAACTGTAGCGTGGCAGATAATGAGAGAAGGCCGTGTCTGTTTCATTTCTTCTGCTGCTGATGGCGAGACCCTTTTTTCTACCTGTTTCAATTATCACCTCCATCTTGCTTTTCTGTGAAGTCGATGTTAATGAGATTTACACTTATTTTTACTCTGACGTGAGAAAGTCTCACTCTGAGGTGTGTGTGTGTGCGCTTGCGAGAAGATGACATGATGTTCACGCAGGTCTCCATCTCCATTACTTCAAGATAACGCAGAGCACGAGATCTGTGCTTGTCTTGATTGCTTTGTTGCAGAGATTTAGAGAGAAAACGGTTGATGTTTTTGCAGTTATGTGGCAAAAGAAATCAGTAGAAAGTAAGAGATTGAGTTGTTTGGGGTATTTAAGGTGTATTAATTAGATGTGTAATTGAATTTTTGGACATTCAGCTCCTCGTCGTCAAGCCATAGATTCATGTTTCAGGCTGCATTGCGTTTTAAGGCCATTGATTCGTCTTAATCAGCCGGACAATGAAGGTTTCCAGAGTATCGACGGTTGTTGAGATTTATTCATCTGCCCCGTATGAACCACTTACGAAAGACAGTCGAGACACTGAAAATAGCAGTATGTCTTGTCTTCTAATGTGCACAAAATCAATTTTAAAATATATATTTTTTTTAAATAACTGACATTTTAATCGGACTTTCACAAAAGAAAATCCTTTTTTTAACCATTTTAATTAAATAATAATAAAACAATAAAATACATTTAAATACAGTAGTTTTAATTTGCACAAAATAATTTTTAAAATATTTTTAAAAATGTCCACATTGTAATATATTTTTTGTTTGAACATTTTATAATTTTATAAATTTTTTCTTTATTTTTCATGGCATTTTTATAGCATATTTTATTTCAGGAATTTAATAACATTTTTATAATGGTTTTTCATACTTTAAGATTGAAAGTGTGGGTTTAGTGGTAAAACAGGAGGAGTAAGTAGTAAAAATAAATAGTTATTGTAAAATGTAAAATTTTAATTGGACTTTCATATAACTATTTTAATTCAAATATTTTAAATATTTAAACGTTGCACACTAACTGTACTTTATTTAATCTAATGTAAATTATTTTTTTTTCCCTTAAAAGTTTTTCTTTTATGTATATATATCTTCAAACAAAAAAACTATTCTTAAAAATCACTAACTGGTTCAGTGATTTTTAGTAAAGCTTTGATTTAAACAATACTTGCCAAGAATCTTCATTTTCATGGTTTCAACTAAATAAAACTAGCGGGAGATGCAGTGCTAACCTAATGGTAGTGCCCAGTTCTGTTGCTCCTGATCTGGTTTTAACTTCTGTTCGCATGATTTCACACAGCACTTGTTACGAGAGCCAGACGCAGTCACTTTCACTACACGGCGACACGTCTGCGGCGTTCGGTCTGAAGTGCCCTCGTTTCTCATCGTCACAGTGCAAGCTCATTAATTTGCGCAGTCATTTTTTCACCCTCCTCATATTTCCTCATTCTGTGGCACTCTGTTGATGTATGAGGCCGGTGTGTGCTGTAATAGTGCTCGCTGTGCCGTATAAACTCTGACTAAAGCGTCAGACGCCCTCCATTACTGAAACAATTAACCGTGCAGTTACTGTGTATTTGGGTGTTTCTTCAACTACTTTTAGAAAATAAACTCTCCTACAGTACACTTTTCACACTATCTAGGTTTTCAGTCACACTTTCTAAAATGACCAAGTTTTAAAATGTTCAAACAAATATACATGTAATATTTAATCATATTAATTGCAACTGTAATTGGATATTACAAAATATTCTTAGTTTTAAAAAAAATGTATTTGATTATAAATATTTTTCACACAAAACATTTTGAAATAGTTAAATTATTTTTTATCACGATGTCTTTGTTTTTTCTATGTTGTTGTTTTTTTCATTTTTAGAATTTATTTTGATATTTATATTGCAAGTCTAGGTTTAGGGGTAAAACAATTCAATCTAAACAGTGCATTTGAAATTTAGTAAAATTACAATTTGAAATGCAATTTAAATTAGTTGTATTAGCTTTATTGTCTGGAAATGAGTTCATCACATTTTTTTTTTTTTTTTTGCACAAAATAATTTTAGAAGAAAAAACAAAACATCCAGATTATAAAATGTTCATAGCTAGAATTTTAGTTGTCCTAAATACACTCATGAAATTGAATAATATTTGTACAATTTGAAATAATAATAATAATAATAATAACAATAATTACATCTTGATTGGAAATTACACAATAAAAATAACATAAAATTAAATTGAATCAAAATAAAATAAAATGTCACAACTTAATTGGACATTGTAGCAAAAAAAAAAAAAAAAATTTATTTATTTATTTTTCAAAAAATTGTTTAAAATAAAAATCAAGTAAAAAACACCCTTAATTATCTACATATATTAGCATTATGATTGCAGTATATCACAGCTAGTTTAGCTGAAGGTTGTTGTGCGACAGATTGAGTCGCCTTCAGCAACGTCACAACCTGCCAGACGTCCAGCTGAGATGAATCCGACCCGTGAGGCGGTGGCGGGGTTTAGGGGAAACTTTGATGCAAAAACTACCAGCGTCAGTGTAATTAAACAGAAAATAATGTGAGCCGTATGTCGATCAGTGTTTTCATATATCCAATATCTTGAGGCTAGTAACTTTGCTCTATAATAACACCTTCACTCCTTTCTCGTATTATTTCTCTTATTTCTTCTCTAATGTTTCCCTGCTGGAAAATCCAAGTCATATCAGCTCAAGTTGGTCATCTAGCTTAACTAACCAGGTCAACCTTGATCCCACCAGCATGATGACCACCTAGAAACCATATAAAACCAGTGTCTAGAATCAGAAACTGGTTTTAGCTGGATTTTCCAGTAGGGTTGCCATTAATCTTCTTCATTTCATGTTTTTAACCAGTGTATACCATAAAAAGCTGGTTTTAGCTGGATTTTCCAGTAGGGTTGCCAAGAATCTTCTTCATTTCATGGTTTCAACTAAATAAAACCAGCATCTACCGTCAGAAGCTGGTTTTCCTGTAGGTTTGCCGTTTATCTTCATTTCATGGTTTCAACCATATAAAACCAGCGAAATCTAATTTTAGCTGGATTTTCCTGAAGGGTTGCCATTAATCTTCTTTATTTGAACGTTTCAGTTAATGACCACCTAGAAACCAGATAAAACCAGCATCTACCATGAGAAGATGGCAACCCTACTGGAAAATCCAGTTAAAACCAGCTAATCTTAATCATCTTCATTTGACGGTTTCAATTAATGACCATCTAAGACCATACAAAACCAGCGTCTACCATCAGATGCTAATTTTAGTTGGATTTTCCAATAGGTTTGCCATTAATCTTCTTCTTTTGATGGTTTCGTTGTTGAATGCGTGTCATAACTATAATTTGAGTTTTCAAAACCCCAAATGACTATTCAGTTCATTTTCTTTCCTTTTTTCTGTTTTCTAGCCTGAGTTGTGGGAAACTTGTCCATCCTGTCTTAAACAGGTAACGCTTTGCAGGGATCTCTTCTCTCATCCGCTTCTTTTGAGCCGTGGAGCCTCCATTCATCTCTGGTTGTTTTGCCATTCTGTCCCATTAATTCTGCTCAAACACTAACCCAAGGCGCTGTTTGAACTGGATTGCCTGATATCCTGCTATGCATCACTAATGTGGAGATATGCAAGATTTATGTGTGCCGTCCGATTTGTCATACCCACATTGAATATGAAACATGAATCTCCTTGTGTCGAAGTCGCTCTCAGTCAGTAATGAATTATGTTGTCCTCTGTCGCTTCGGCAGGGGTCCCGTAATCCCACGCATCACGACGAGACGGAGCACTTCGAGTCTGTAAACAGTCCCGTCAAACGCTGGCCGGAGATGAAACACTCATTCGTCTCGAGTCGCAGTTTAACACGCAGCGCCGTGGGGCTCGACGTACACGCGCCTCCGGTGGCCCCCCGTCAGATCCAGAGCGATGCCATTTTGATCGTTTCTGGCTTTAAGTGACAGGCCTTTGACTCTTTAACGTTAAGTTTGAAGCTTTTTATGACTGCCGTCAAAACGAATCGCGGCATTGGAAATGTCCCTGAATGTAATGCGCGTTAAACCACTTAACTGGGACAAAACTGTTGTTCTGAAAGCAAGCAAGACGGGGAAAGTTCAGCTGCTTCCTAAACGTGTCCTAGAGGCCTGCTATCCTCATTCTGGCATTGTTTTTCAGGGCCAAGATAACCCCCAAAAAAACCTAGAATGTTGCTTTACCTGTCTCTTTTTAGGGAACATCTGGGATACAAAGTAGGACAGAAATTGAGGCGTTCAGAGCAGGGTTAACATCGTTAACTAAAAGTAAAGCCATAAAATAAAAATAATTTAAATGAATTAAAAGAACGTGGGAAAAAAGGAAAATAATTTATATATATATATATATATATATATATATATATATATATATATATATATATATATATATATATATATATATATATACATACATATACTGTATATATATACTGTATATATGTATGTATATGTGTGTGTGTGTGTATATATATATATATATATATATATATATATATATATATATATATATATATATATATATATATATATATAAAATATTTTAATTAATTTAATATATATTTGCCTAATACTAATATATGTACATCTATATATATACACACACACGTATACACACACACACGTGTGTGTGTGTATATATGTGTGTGTATATATATATATATATATATATATATATATATATATATATATATATATATATATGTGTGTGTATATATGTGTGTGTATATATATATATATATATATATATATATATATATATATATATATATATATATATATATATATATATATATATATATACATACACACACACACACACACACACACACACACACACACACACACACACACACACACACACACACACACACGTGTGTGTGTGTATATAGATAGATGTACATATATTAGTATTAGGCAAATATATATTAAATTAATTAAAATATTTTACATACATGTGTGTGTATTAGTGCTGTCAAACGATTGTCAAGTTTTGTTTACATTATGTATGTGTACTGTTTATATTTATGTATATTAAATACACACACATACAGTAAATATTTTGAAAATATTTACATGTATTTACATGCATACAGTATATTTTGTAATATATATCAAAATAATTAACAACACATTTTTCATGAATATATACATGCATGTTTGTATTTATATATACATAATATACACAGTATACACACACATATTATGTAAACAAACTTTTAATTTGGATGCGATTAATCGTGATTAATCATTTGACAACACTAATATATATACTAAACTAAATACAGTAACTTATGAAATGAAAAACAGTAAACTTTAAAAACTATAGATATATTTAAAAAATAACTAAGAAAAATGACAAAAACATATCAAATTTGCTGAAGCTTTATCTAAATTATAAAGTAGAAGAAAATATAAAAATTAAATCTAATTCAAAATATTTTACAAAAACTAAAATCGTATGTCAGTGATATTAAAATAACACTGCTTCAAAGTCCTGTTTTAGAGGTACAGTTTAGCTTTACAGTCATTAGTTATCATGAAATCTAAATGGATCTTTTTTTAATTAGATGTTCTTATTTTGAATTATTCATATTATTTTGAAGTTTTAAAAAAAAAATCTGAATATTTTATTTAAAATGTATAACTTTGCTCCACTGATTTGACTGAAATTACTTTCATTTCTGTATGACATCACAAATCCCCTTGAGCGACCATAAATGTGCATCTTTTTTTTTCCAATCAAAATGAGCTCCCGCCCACATTTTGCTCATTAAATGTCTCAGTTTACTTATAGAAATACAACAGGTGACATTTCTTGATGGCTTTAAAACCTTTGAAAACAAGAGCTTGGTAATGTTTCAGACCTAACATTGCAGGTCTAAACAGACACATGCAGACAATCTGACACCAATTTTGTGATATTTTCTTAACGTTCGTCTAGGCCTCTGAGTTTATCCTCCTCAAATGATGCTGCTGCAAATGAAAATGATGAGTTGAAGGGCGTGAGAGACAAATGGTGGCAGACAGAGAGTTTTAAAGCCTAGCATGACTCACACGTTTTAGCCGATGACCTCCAGTCGAGCCGGTGCCCAACCAACCCACAAACCCATCTGAACGTCCCCTCCATCAATTATCTCTGGATTCGGCGCGCTTTAGCCACTCCACATGGGGCTAATTTCACACTCGCTGCCACTCTTCCTCTAAAGACGCCGTCAGATGTCAGCTGAATGATGGCCGCCGGCGTGGCTACCGAGCGCACGCTAAAGCTCATTATTTGAGAAGAGATTAATTAATGAACGCTAATAGCCGTGTTGAATGCTCAATTTAATTTGAGATCAGAGGCCTGGAAGGTCGTACTTGGATCTGTGTGCTACCCTGACCCGGCCACCCTGTCCACCCTGTCCTTCCTTAAATGAGTCCGGGGTGGAGTACAATGTTTTGTATTTTTTGTGGTGCTGGTGTGTGCATGACTGCTGACTGTTTTTACCATCTCACAAAGTGTCTCTTTGTGTTTGTTTCCAATGCAAAATCAGATGCTTGTGTCAAACAGCGAGCACACATGCAAATGATGTTTGTTAAAGAAATAGTTCAGCCAGAATGTCTTCATTTACTCACCTTCCTTTTGTTCCAAACCTGTATGACTTTTTTTTTTTCAGTGCAATTAAAATAAGCTTCAAAAAGCACCCGAAAGCACCATAAAAGTAGTCCAGACAACCCGTGCATGTCATTTAAAGTCTTCTCACGTTCTATCAAAGATATGTGCGGCAAAAAAAAAAATATTGGTCTCTTCTGACTTTTTTAAAGTTTAAAAATCCTTGAAACAAGTTAACTTTGCTTGGGAAGCAACATTGAGATAATCAAGACTTGTTTTCATAGATGATATCTTGAATATGAGTGTATTTTTCTTGAACAAAATACACTTTAATGGAGTCATATGATGCTTTTTTAAAGATCATTATTTTGTGTATTTGGTGTAACAGAATATGTTGACATGCTTTAATGTTCAAAAAACACATTATTTTTCAAATTCTGTACATTATTGTAGTTCCTCTATGCCCCGCCTCTCTCAAACGCGTTGTTTTCTACAAAGCCTTTCTGATTGGCCAGCTGACCCAGTGCATTGTGATTGGCCGAACACCACAAGTGCACATCGGAAATGTAAAGCCCCTTTCCATAATCGTGAGCTTCAGCTTTCAAAGTAAATATAAAGACAGTTAATAATGTTGTTAGTTTTACCATCCGTTCAAGCCAGAGAGGGGAACAGAGTCTCGTGACAGACACAGTGATGATGCAGTACACAAGCCGCGGTTAAGACAGCTGACATGCTATGATTTCTGACGGGCTGTACACTCCGCTGTGATGTGAACCTTGTCTCCTCACACACACACACAACACATGTTACTCTACACTGCGCATAACTCCGCATTTGAACAGTCAATAGCAAATACTTAAACTAATAACAAAACATACTTACAGTCGCTGATTCAGAAGCGCCAGATTGTCATAGCTAAGTCAGAATTGACCTTTTTTTGTTTTTTTAGAAATAGCCTTTGTTCACAGCCAGCCTTGTACTCTCCTAGGTTCATAAAACGGTCATCCATAAAATACGTTGCACAAATTCGAACATTTGGGTTGTGCTGTTCTGTTGTAAACAAATATTAACCAATGATTCCTAATTACATCTACTTTCGGAAGGCCAAATACAGTGCTTTTGTTTTCACATAGAAACACACAGCGTCTCCCTGACATGGCTGCATCAACACTACTGCGGTTACTGAAACCACGCCGCCTTTCTTTGCGTGAACATTTGGGCAGCATTACACACATATTTCCACATTGTGACGTAGACATGGGGGCGCGTAAAACGGGGGCGTTTTAGCCCGATCTGGATCAGCCTTCTCTTTTAGATGGAATAAATCCTTTTGTGGGAGACTTTGAGCTTTGTAACTTTGCAGATCTAAATAAATTGAAAACAAGAAATCGCATCATATGACCTCTTTAAATTCAATTATATTTCAATGTTGGCCACTCAATTAAGAATCAACAATTAACTTTTTTTTTTTTTTTTGGTAGTGAACTGAATGATTGAAAAGATCCAACTCATTAAAAAGATTTGTCCTCCGAGAGCTGGGACAGATGTTAAGATTTTCAGTGAACTGCTTCTTCAGTTTTGGTCTGTTTTTCACACAAAGCTATTGTATGACATACAGTAAGATGACTTGGGATACAGTGCTTGAGTCATACGGGCCAATTTTATGATGCTTTTTTGCCTTGTTGGAACTTGACATCTTCAGTTCTCCTTCACTTTCATTATACTGAAAAAAGCAGCCAGGATATTCTTCAAAACATCTCATTTTGCGTGCAACTGAAGAAATAAAGCCACACAGGTTTGAAACGATGTGACACAGAAGTCAGTTTTGAATGAACCGTCCCTTTAAATGGACAAACATGCATTTAACCTCCTGATGCAGTTTGTGGGGCGCAAATAACAGACTGTTTAACTGCTGCTAGTATTCAGCCTTTTGTAAAACAGAAAGTGTTTTCCTCATGCGACGTGACCCAGAAGCCAGACAGCTCTTATTTTTTACCCTGGTGTTCTCTCCTCTCCCTTGCTCCAGATAGCAGCACTTTCCCTAGACGTCGTCGCTGTACCGTAGCGTGGAAATATAGGCCAACCCTACGGGACAGAGCCTCCCAATTGAGCGTCTGTGTGCCACGGGATTTCAAGGGTTTATGGCCGTATTTATTGTGTTTTCTCTTCACTTTCGTTAAATAAGACGGTGGTGTTTGCTTTACAACCTTGATTTTTCTGGCGTTGGGTTTGCTTTTGCCCTTCAGCTTGACTGGGTCATAAACTGCGTCTGCGGTATGTCAGAGCCAGAGCTGGCAGGCCATTTAAGGTTGTCAATTGTGTGGGAGTAGATCAGCGGAGACGTGAAGTGAGTAATTGCTTTGATGCATGGGGCCTGTCTCCTCTATTTCTCTCTTTCTCGTTCTGTCTCAATGCTGAAGTGCTCTGGCTTATTAAAACAGCCGTTTAGAGTTCTGAACTTCCTGAGTGTCTCGCAGAAGCTCCAGAACTTTCCTCATTTATCTGCACAGCAATCTCTCTGCCTTCACGGAGTCTTCTGGTTATTTTAAATCTGATGTCAGGTGTGGCTTGCTGTCAATTTACCACAAACAGTCTTCTTTAATTGGTAAAAATGAATTGGTAAATAGATCTGCAGTCTTTTTTTGTTGAAGCAGTTCTTCTTAAAAATGTTATTTGTGCTCCAGACTAGATTTCTATCATGCAAAATTACTTTGAATCCTGCAACGAATGCTGGGAAGTTGGCAGCAGAATATGTCATTAAATGAATACTGTATGTCAGTCTTCATGACTCCGGTTTTAAATAAATTATAAATGCAAATAATATTCATCATGTAGCTTTGAAGTTTGCATTTTTGATTCTGAGCAACAGGTAAATCTGTCATGTTTTCTCAATGCATTGATTAAAAATCCTGCCAATTCATATGCAGTAATCTTGATATATGTGTGTTCTACAATATGTTTACATTTTTATTTATTCATCACATCAATATACATGTGAAATAAATACATGTTCAAAAATTCAACAGAATTCATGAAAATTAGATTTAAGGACCCTTATTTATTTTTATATATATATATATATATTAGTGCTGTCAATCGATTAAAAAATTTAATCGCGTTAATCACAGTCATGGACTGTGATTAATCATGATTAATCGCAAATTTAAAATACTAGGATTTACCTGTAAATGTGTTGAAAAAGAAATGCATGAAACTAGTTTAAGGAAACAGAACCTTTCACACTTCCGCCAGGTATGAGACATAATCCTTATTATTCTTTTGTTTTTATTCAGCCATTATCAGCCTTTAAACTGGCAATAAAACGTTTACCAAGCCACATCGCTTCAATCCCAGCATACATTTACCCAACTATTATCAAAAGTATTTCTAAATAAATACAAAAAATAATTTTCTTGCGCCCTTACGTGAAGTATTATGACAAAATGCATTATGAAGAAGAATTGGACCTGTTCTGCAGCTGCATTAGAGCTAATATTAGCATCATGCTACATAAGACAATTTATGAGATTAATAGTACACTTTTACTCAGAACTCACTTCAAACCACCATTGAGTGTTTGTAATAACTTCCTTTTACAGTCACGTGTGGAATTTGGTCGTTTACTGTTGTTAAAATATTGCTATTTATAGCCTTTTATATCGCTGCACAAATTAGCATTTCAGATGTACACATTCAAACTCAAGAAAATCACATACAGGCCATGTCTATCGTAATCGTGTGTTTATTATCTAATATAATCTATAGTGTCTGTTGTCATGTTTATTTCTGCTGCTCTGCTGAAACTCACATTGTTTGTGATGTTACAACCGCCTCTCTGTTCTTAAGTTGCCAGGTATACATTCCAAGTATAATACACATTAGTAAAAGGATCTATTTTATTTGTCTATATACACTTTCGGCGGCCACGGTACATTATAAAAGTAGCCCAAAAAACCACAACCCGCTCTGTCATTTGTCCCGCGACTGTATTTTCAAAATAGTCCTCTTGTGCCGTTACCCTGGCAACACTGGTGCTGTACCCTCATCACACAATGATAGATAACCTTCCGCGCTGCGATGACGGGAAGAAGTTGGAGTCAAACCTTATCAAACAATTAATCTGCGTTAAAAAAATATTAACGCATTACATTTTTTTGATTAATCGCATGTATGTATATATATGTATGTATGTATGTATGTGTGTATGTATGTATATTCACATAAACACAATTATATTTATATAGCACATAAATATTAAATAAAATGTATTTAACAAAATCATAACACAATTTTATCATGAAAACGTTTTTTTAGGACCCTTGATTTATTTATTTATTTTTACATTGTAACATTATTTTAATGACATTATTTTCTGTATATGAACCATGGTGACTTTGCATGCAGAAAACAGTTTACTGTATCTAGCTATTACTGCTTTTCTGTTTTGTTTCTTTACTGTAAAAGCTTTTGAGTAAATTATTGTCTGTAGTAGTCGACAGCATGCAGTACATACTGTAAGTAACCCAGAATCTTCCCATAAGTCTGAATGATGTACAAATTAGATTAATTTGTGATGTTCCTCCTCTTGTCTTCCCCTCATCTATTCCAGACCAGCGACCAAAGCACCAGCGGCCGAGAAGAAAGAACGTCCAACCAGCACCATGAGTGAAGCGTCGAACTACACGGGCGGCTCAGACTATACCACACATCCCAGCAGTCCCACAACCAGAGTGAGTCACTAACTCACTCACTCACTGACCTTGGCCTAGTTCCAGCATGACAGATTGGACTGTCCCATCATGCATCAATAGCATGTTACACAATTATTGTCCTCATTAGTGCACATTTGCTTCATTGCCTTTGCTCTGTGATGTTGAGTTGATATAGAGTATCATAAAAATGCAATGGGTTAGGATGGGTGACTAGTTGTTCAGCTAGTTAAAAATCCATCTCAAGCAATCATTGATGTTTTTCTCTGCACCTTCATTTGATCTTAGTGTTTCCATCATGCATTTTTAATAAATGCAATAAATTGTGGATGGTCTCTGAGAGGTTTCTAAATCAGACTCATTATTCAAGGCTTTCAAAAGACTAGTCGACTTGTCATTCAGACAACCCACTGAAAATATCATTTTGCATATCCCTAAACTCTGTATAACACAAAAACACCCAAACAAGATAAACAATTCATGAATGGCTGTGGCTCAGGATGCCAGCGTTTCTCAAATAAATAAATGAACATGCATATGCACACAGTATGTACATATATAAATTAGGGCTATCAAGCGATTTAAACTTTTTAATCTAATTAATTACCCAAATCAAATTTGGCTGAGAAATCTCCCACCCCCAAAAAAAAAAAAAAAAAAATTAAAGTAATTTTTTGTGTTAAATGAGAAAAGTATCAAATAGACAAAAAGTAGCTTTAGAAAACAATATTTTATTTTATTCAACACAAAAAAAAAATATTTTCCAGAAGCTGCATCTGAATTAGTATTTAGGTATATTTGCAGACCGTTTATTGCAGTTAGGTGGCAGGAATGCATTTACACTGCATTTACAATTGCATAAATAATGTCACAAATGTAACGGGTTTTTAAATGCATTAAACTATACATTACAATTATAGAAAATGAATCAATCATATAAATGAAAAACTTCAAATAATGAATAAAACACATATAACGAATACATTAAATTATAAATTAAAATGCCCCATCGGGACAAGGCCACGGAATCAGATAAGCCCTTTACACAATCTGACATGGCTGCGGTTGGAATTGAACTGCGGGTTTCGTCTGGCCAGAGGAGAACTGACCCTCGACTGAGTCTGGTTTCTCTCAAGGTTTTTTTCTCCATTCTGTCACAGAGGGAGTTTTGGTTCCTTGCCGCTGTCGCCTCTGGCTTGCACAGCTGGGGACACTTAATTTCTAGCGATTATCGTCAATTTGGTTGCACAGATACTATTTTAAACTAAACTGAGCTAAACAATGACATCTCTGATTTCAATAATGAAATGCCTTTAACTGAAAATTGAGTGTTTAATCTTATCATTATACATAACTGACACTCTATCCTCCAATTTCATACTGTTAAGTGCTTTGACACAATCTGTATTGTTAAAAGCGCTATATAAATAAAGGTGACTTGACTTAATTAATTTGTAATTAGTTAAAAAGTATTTCATTCTTTTTTTTTTTTTAATTAGTTTTTCAATTAATTTTGAAATTAATTAATTATTATTTAATTTTTTTATAAAATGATACTCTAAATAAGAAACTAAAACTGCCAGTAGATGGCGGTAAATGTCTTGGATAATGAGTGAGTCATTGAGTCATTCATTCATTCAATTAATTCAAACTGCTGATTCATTTAGAAATTAAGTAAATGGTTCTCTTTACGAATGAGTCATTAAATCATTGTTTCTCCTGATTTGTTCAATTAGTTCTGCTGTGCCCTTTATAGGTAATATTGTCATTGGCAAAATTGAGCAAAAACAAACAATATTGTGTCTAAAATAGAACACAATATGAACTTCTAATTTATTGACCTGTTGTTGAATTGAATTTATATAAATATCAAACAAAAACTCATACAGGGGCATTAAATGTGTGTTAAATGCCTTAATAAATTTAACGTGTTATTTTTCCCTAATTAATTAAAATAATGCACTAAATCCTAGTGCTTATATAAATACAAATACATGAACACATACATTCATAAGGCTAATTATTTTCTCAGATAACAATGTCAGTTTGTCTCGGAAGATGCTAAGATGATGAAATTTTTCATTCTAATTAGGGCTGCACGATATATCGTTTCAGCATCGATATCGCGATATGCACATCCGCGATAGTCACATCGCAGGATGTGCGATTTTTGGTATACTGACCGTTATATTTATACTGATCGATTTCGCGACAGCTATCGCATCACGCCACCCCGCGACGCACTGTCTTCACTGGACGCGAAAAAGCGACCGTTGCAAATCCTTTGAACTTTGTGTCAGTACGTCATAAAAAGAATGAGGGATTTACTCGCAAGGATTTGCCATGTCGCGCCGCATCCAGTGTAGACGGCATCACTGATTATAATGGGTTCTATTGTATTTTGTCAGCGCCCTTTGTAGACACGGTGAGAGTCACTCAGATATATGTGAACACTGAATTCCATTCAGTTCCGTGTCTATTTGTGCCTGAAATGACACATACGCGCGGAACTGTCAAAATGCATGTCTCTGCAAGTATCCTTGTAAACACAGTTGCTTATGGCTTAGGTGAAGGTAAAAAATTGATAAAGAAAATGGATAGTATAAGCTCACAGCAGTTTAATGTTCCTAAGGCTTTCAGTGTCATGAATGTTAATCAAACAGCAAAACACAGAGAAAAATCACTTTTGTAGCTTTAACAGATTTAAATAGTCAATAATTTATACAGTGTTATTTTACATTTGATTATTCAACCAGTATACCCGAATACTGTTAGACTTACTGGAAAAAATATAAAGCACTATTTATTTATTTTATATCTTTTTTCTATTATATTTATCTATGTTTGTAATTTGTTCATTTTTCTATGCTGATTTACTCATCTACAATATTTTTTTCCAAATAGAGCTTTTCAAGTCATCTGGATTTTTTTTATTTTATTTTATTTTTTTTTCATATCGCAATATATATCGCAGAAATACAAAATATCGCAATGTGAGTTTTTTCCAATATCGTGCAGCCCTAATTCTAATGATTTATTGTCAGCATTTATCATTGGAGGGCTCGGTGGACATGAACAAAGTCCAGAGATCAGCGACTTGCTCATCTGTATGATTGTGTCTCATTAGAGCGAGACCAATGACAGATTGTTCCCGTGTGTTTTGGCTTCTGTTAAGCAGTTTTTTAACTTTCTGAGAGTTCATAAGTGCTGTTGTTTCATAATGCATGCGCTAAACGACTTCACTAGTAAGTTGTAATTATTTACAGCTCCATTGTTGAATAATGTATACAGGCAAGCTTGAGCCCTCACAAATGTCGTTTCTGAGAATTCTCTCCTCTCCCCCTGTTTGCAGCTGTCCAGGTCCTCAAAGAAAGTCCACAACTTTGGCAAGAGGTCCAACTCCATCAAGAGGAACCCCAATGCCCCGGTGGTGAGAAACGGCTGGCTTTACAAACAGGTTTGTGGCTCCAGCACTTCTACAAACCATTAATACACCTTTGCATATGTGTGAGAGAATCTCATGTATAAATGTACACAAAAACATATGTAGCATTGTAAAAATTATAAGTATTTTTGGCAAGTTATTTTTTATTTAATTACTTTTTTTTTTTTTTAGCATTAAAACATAATTTTTATGACAGTTAAACACATTAGGACATTGATTCTCATTACTGTAATACAGTAAAAAAAAAAAAAATAATAAAAAAGTCTCATCAATCATCCCCTTCTGATATTTTATTATTTTATTTATTTAAAATTTTGATTTATTATTTATTAGATATAATTTTATTTATACATTATTATACTTTTGCTTTGCATCATGGTACTTTAAAGTACATCAACAGGAAAAAAAATATGAATTTTTGGACGCTTGAGGTGTTTTTTTGCATAACATTATTTTCATGACAACATTCTGGCATATTTTCTTGATTTTTTGTGTGTATGTGTATGTATATATGTGTGTGTATGTGTGTATATATTTTTATTATATATTAATATAATTATAATTGTATGTTTTATTATTTTGTTTTCATTACGGTACTGATATGCATTTCCATGATATTCTGATGTACTTAAACAAAAAATGTATATATAGCATTATGAAAATTATATTTTTGGACCCCTTCAGCCATAGATTCTCATTACCGTAATGCAAAATAAAATAAAATAAATAAATGACAATTAAATTTGATCTTTTATTTTATTTATTCTAATTATATATTAATATAATTTTGTTTTGCATGATACTAGTGATATGCATTTCCTTAGTACTCTAATGTATTAAACAAACTAAAATATCATGTTTATATCACAGTACATGACCAACTGAGATATAAGTTATCAGTTGAACAGTTTTGATGGTTATTTAGTTGCTGATGGTCACGTTTTCTGAGATTTGCCTGCACTTAAAAGCTTTTCCATCAAACGCTTCATCTGCCTGTGGTTTTATGCAGGCCATGCACGACTCCACAAGCACATTTGTGCTTTTGCATCATATTTTTCACAACCGCTTCTCATAAAAGGCAGATGAAAATAAACACATAAAGCGTTACGGCCGCATAAGTTGAGCTTTGTGTGTGCGATCGCTGCGCCAGCGTTCCTTTGAAAGCAGCGTGTTTCCACAAAAAACACGACTTCAGAGGTGGTCTCTCCTCTTTCCCAAACATCCTCCATCAAAGCTGCTCCCACAGCACAAGCAAAATCATCAGGCTTTGTTGTCTGAATTAAAATTTACATGCTTACACGGTGCAAACATTAACACAACAAACAGTAAAACACGAGGGAAGAATATGAATATGATTCATGCCTCAAATAAATGAGTCGCCTTAAAAAATAAAGAGAGTTTCCGTTCTGGAGAACAGCAGCAAACAAAGCAGAGATATATTTGAGGAAAATAAGCATGCATTGGAAAGGGGCGGGCTTTCTGTGCTGCACTGTGATTGGTGGGCTGGTTTGATTGACGGCTGCTGTGCTGCTGGATTTTGCAGGACAGTACTGGAATGAAGATGTGGAAGAAGAGATGGTTTGTTTTGTCTGACATGTGCCTCTTCTACTATAGAGGTGAGTCAAGCTTCTCTGTTTACAAACACACTTTATTAACATACCAGTGTGTCTGATTTTTCCTGTTTATGTGTGAGAATTAATCAATCTCTGAGCACTTTCTGTTGACTTTTGCTGCAGTGTGATCAAGTGACACATTTGCCCTGCTATCTGTGGGTTTTACGCTTTGTATTTTTCAAATCGTAGCACTATATGACTACTAAATGGATGGTTTCTACTATAATGTGCTTTTCCAAAAGTTTTTTTAGTGATCTCAATAAACTTTGCGAGTGCAGTAAGAGGGGAAGGATTCACAACACAATGATTCTGATTCCACATAATGATTTTGAATCAGTAATGATTCAATTTGTTTCTTTTGATTCCTTTTGTGGTTCACTCTGAGTGATTCAGTGAGTGAATCATTAGACTGATTCAAACTGGTAACACGGGAATTGAAAAGTCAGTCTTTTTTATTGATTTGTTAAAAAGAACTAGTTCATAAGTCTTTTTTTATAATTCTACGATTGTCAGTTGTAACTTACATAATGGATAATTTACTGTCAGCCAGTCATTATCTTGATATTATATTATCTCAATAGAATTACCCTGATGAGGTTTATTTTGCACTAATGATCATTTGACTGAACATCTCCCTTATCATGGATGGCTACTGAACAAGTAAACAAATAAATGGATATAAATGTTGAAACGAATGTAACTTGTTTCTCTGTTCAGTTATACAGCGTTGCCATTGACGGTGGTCACTATTTCAGTGTTATTTTAGTATTGTTGATATACTATTTTATTATTTATTCACATTTTAAATGGTTTTTTTTTTTAGTTTTAGTAATTGTGTTTTATGCCTTTGTCTTTTTATTAAAAAAATTATTATTATAATTTTTTTAATAATTCTATGTTGCTTAATTTGTTTTTGTTTCAGTTTTAGTCATTTTAGTACTTAAACATAATTTCAATTTGTGTGTGAGTGTGTGGATATTATAGAATAGGCAACATTTCATTTCAATTTTAGTCATTTTAATACGTCAGCCTTTTTTTGCATTTCTAGTTTTTGATTTTTTTTTTCATGTAATATTGAACATTTTTATTTATTTATATTTAAATATTTATTTCATTTTTATTTCAATTAACTTTTTTCAAAAACTATTTTTATTTCAGTTTTAGGAATTTTAGTACACTTCTCATTTTCATTTGTTTTTCATATAATATTATTATTATTTAAATATATTTATGTTTTGCTTTATTTCAATATAATTTTACTCAGTATAACAAAATGTTTTTTTTTCAAAATCTATTTTATATAGTTTCAGTTTAGTTTCTCAATAGTTAGCACTATTCAGCAATATTTGACTGTTAAATATTGTGATTGACCAATCAGAATCAAGTATTTTATATAATAAGCTCTCACAGTATACACAATGAGGGAGATGCATGGACAGTTTGAGCCCGAAGGTGTCTCGTTGGACGGATTGTGCTGCATGCTGAAATCTCTTGAGGACGCTCTCTTAGATCTCCATAAATTGTGCAATTAAGCAGTCCAGCAGTGCAATCAGATCCTTTCACAGCCGGACCCTTGAGGACCGAGGCTGTTTATTGGCTGACAAAGAAGACAGAGCAGTATTCTAGCCACGCAGCAGACATGCTCAGACTGTCTGTTCATATCCTTCATCTCCCTGCGAGTCCATATCGACGGCTCAGATTAAATGTTGCATGTGGATGTCAGCGATGAAGGACAGGTGAAGCTCTGAACGGCCCTGACCGAACGATGCCACTGTGAGCAGAGGAGGGCAGATCACTGACGCCCCCTGTCTGTGTCAGCTGCTACTGCAACGCTCATCGTGCACTAGCTCATTGGTTTCGGTCACAGTAAGATCATATGTAAGGCATGCGATATCTAATCACACATGGAGTTTCTACAGATTTTTATGAACTCTTATTTTCACTGACTGAAGTGTAAAATATTTGTAACTAATTTAAAAATGGGGATATGTGTTAAAATCAACATGAAATAATAATTAACTCATCTTGTTTAGCATGACTGGCCACCAGTGCACGTTGTACGCATTATGAAATTTGGCCAATTAAAATAAAGTTTTGCCTTTTATCTAAAAATAAAAATGAGTTGAGGTGGTGAATAAGAAATTTTGAATGTCAGCTAGGTTTGGGAACTAAAAACACAAAAACAAAAAAAATTCTAATTTTGGAAAGAATAAAATACACTACTG
Organism: Onychostoma macrolepis; assembly: GCF_012432095.1. Taxonomy (NCBI): domain Eukaryota; kingdom Metazoa; phylum Chordata; class Actinopteri; order Cypriniformes; family Cyprinidae; genus Onychostoma; species Onychostoma macrolepis. The sequence continues at coordinate 33,023,717 of NC_081158.1, forward strand.
TTCCAACAGTTTGGGGTCTGTAACATTTTAATGTTACAAAAGATTTTTTAATTAATAGAATCCTGACAAAAATAAAAAATAATGTATTATGGTCTCCAGAAAAATATGAAGCAGCACAACTGTTTTCAACACTGATAATAATCAGAAATGTTTCTTGAGAAAATCAGCTTTGATCACAGCATCGGTTACATTTTACTATATATTCACATAGAAAATAGTTATTTTAAGTTGTACTGATAATATTGTATGATTCATAATATTACTTCTTTCAAAAACATCTGAAAAATCTGACAATCCCCAAACCATTGAATGGTAGTTTTTGTTTGTTTGTTTGGTTAGTATTGTTGTTTTATATTTACTGTATTTATCTCGCCTTTAAAAAAACTGAAAAGTCATTAAAAAGTGTGTAAACACTTTTTTTGCAAGAATTGTTTGCCATTTTTATTATAGAACATCTTTCATAATTTGGCAGTATGATTATATACCTTGGCAGTATATAATTTTCTTTTTACTAAATATTTCTTCCTCTAAAGTACTAAAGGAATCATTAAGGGAAAATATCCAGAACAATTGTTTACCGCCCCAGTCCTAATGACTGTTGGCTGAGATTTTGTGCAGAATTGTTTGAGTTTTGTATCTGCTGCTGAACTTCCTCTGAGCTTTGATTTTTTTATTTTTTTTTTGGCAATATCAGTATGTGGTTTCCCTAAAGCCAGCACGCCGAGTCTGATCTTGACGAGAGAGCCGATCATCTCTCTGTGTTTGTTTGCTGTCAGTGATTCAGCGCGGCGTCTGCTGTGAGCCACCGGCAGGTTTCTTCACTTCTTAACGCCGCCTCACGGATCTGAGCCGCACACAGTTCTCCAGAACTCAGTGTGTGGGATGTTTCCAAAATGCAAAACTTGCTCCATGTAACTTTTAAAAGACAATTGCATATCATAGTGCTGAAATATCATTGTCTTCATTTGTCTCTATGGCAGAGGAATAGCAAGCATGTTAGTCTGCTGAGTTTGCATCACAAGAATGTATATTGCCCATATTTTGGGTTAGGAATTCAATCTACTTAACTGTTAATAAACATGCATGGACATGTTATAGATATACGGAGTGACTCTTTCTTCAGTTTAAATTATGCCAGTAGATTGTGACAAGTACAAATGACTTGTCTTTAAGAAGTCGATTCCTTCAAAAACACTGATTCATTCAGGACTAAAATATACTTTTATTCAGTCAATCACTGAATCTTTAATGCAACCAATTTGATTCATTCAGGGACAAAACAAGTGAATGTGTTTCATGAGAAAATGATTGAATCTTTCATTCAACCATTTCAGTTCATTCAGGTATGACACAAGTCTTTGTGAGTGAGAAGTTCATTGACTCAATCTATTCCTTTCAAAACACTGACTTATTCAAGAGCAAAACATATTTGTCACCTGTAAATGATTGAATCATTTACTCAACCGATTCGATTCATTCAGGAATGAAACAAGTGACTGTCCTTATGAGAAAATGATTGAATCTTTCACTCAACCAATTTGATTCATTTAGGAATGAAACAAGTCATTCTTTAGTAGAAATTGATTGATTCTTTCAGTCGACCGATTTGATTAATTCAGGAACGAAACAAGTGACTGTCTTCATGATTAAGAAATTCATTCATTCACTCAAAACACTGACTTATTCATGAGCAAAATATATTTATCATCTGCAAATGATTGAATCTTTCATTCAAGCGATTCTATTCATTCAGGAATTAAACAAGTGATTTCATTTACTTCAAAAACACTGATTCATTCAGGAACATTCGGGAATATTTTTATCACCAGTAAATCGTTGAATTATTCACTCAGCTGATTCAGTTCATTCGGGTCTTTAAGTGATTCATCGAATCATGTTTTCAGCAGATTGATGTAAACACACTGATTCATTCATTGAAACGCTATCAGGAAAGCCACTACTGTTCTACGGTTAGTTTTGTTTTGACTTCATTTGGAACTGTTTTTGTTGGCAGAGCAAAAACAGACATTAATTGGTTTCAGGCTGCTCAGTATTGACCTTCTGTTTATTGAACTGTTTATTAATTGTGCTGTTGGCCTGAATTTCATTTGTCTTGAGACGTGCTGTTATTCCTCTAAGAAGTGATCTGACGAATGATTAAAAGGCGGGTTTTGCAAATAAAATTTGTGAATGTTGAAAATAATGAATGGAATAATGTCTGTTTTTGGCATTATTACACTAATAGTAACGGTTAACACAGCTGTCACTCTGAATTGACTCTGTCGGCAAGCAACTCTTGACAGATTGGTCGCAGTCTGCAATCAAAATGATAGAGTTCACATTCAAGAACAGTCACAACCTCATTGACACGCTTGGATGCACACAACCCTGCAGTTTTCCCATCAGCCCCGCCGGACTGTCTGTTTACCCAAACCCCTGCTGAAATAAACACCCAGTCATCAGCTGCAAGTTTAACAGGTTCCCTGGCAGCCGGCTAATATATGCTAATGTTCTCAACGTCTCTCTCTTTGTGTCTTCAGATGAGAAGGAAGAGGGAATCTTGGGAAGTATCCTCCTGCCCAGCTTCCACATCTCCATGCTGTCTGTGGACGACCACATAAGCAGAAAATACGCCTTCAAGGTCAGAGACGCATTCAGAATCTCTCAAACGTGGCCATATTTTACATGTAAATGTGGTTTGGAAGAGGGCAGATGAATAAAAGTGTCGAAACAGTCGATAGATGTTTACTTTTAGCTTTATTGTTATAAATGAACGTTTTTAAACCGTCGTCACATGCTTTTTCTATCATGTGAAACAAGCACCTGCTATTTTATAGGCCACCATTTAAAAAAGTAATTTAAATTTAATGTCATTATGAAATTTGAGGTTAATTCTACACATTTTTAATATTCAAACATGAACTAACAATGAACACTTTATATACTACTTTTTAAATGTTTGAGGTTGGTAAGATTTGTATTTTTATTTTAAAAGAAGTCTCTGATGCACATCAATGCTGCATTTATTTGATCAAACAAAAAAGCATTAATTAAAATAAAAGCATTAATTTCTTTTAAAAACAAAAACTTACTGACCACAAACTTTTGAACATGTATTTATAAATGAACCTAAACCTAGATTAATAAACGCAATAAAAATGTGGTGTTCATTGTTTGTTCCTGATACCAAATGTTTTACTTATTTAATAGCTTATAAAGACAAACCTTGTCACTTTTAGGAACCTGACTATTTCCATTAAAAGCATTAGAAATATTACGCTGACTTCAGGCCAGCAAAACCTTTTAGTATCAACATGAGAATTAAAGTTTAGACAGATTTAGTCTCTCTCTGTGGGGTCGGATCGGTGTGTTCACTTGTGAATTTAATGAAGTCTTGAAAATAACATCCTGCTCAAGGGCGAGAGTTTGGCTTCAGTAAAACAATTATTAAGTTGAGTTAGACCAGTTTCCTGACACAGGTTTTTGCTGGATGGCACTTTTCAGCTGACGCTGCATTTTTGTGTCTTGTTCTGTGAGAGTTTGTGTCTAGGTGGAGTCATTTACCTATTAGTGCAGGTATTTTCATGTCGACTCATTGTTTTTTCTCGATCTTATTCTCTATTTCACAATGGTGTGGCTTGTCCTCCGTGAGAATTCATGAACTCGAGCATCAACATGTTTACTGGATGGAGCTTCGCTAATATGGTGAGTCCTGCTTATTTTATTCCTGAGTGCACAATGCCACATTAACATACTTTACCGCATTAACCAGAAAATCAATCGCATCAATCTTCATCCTTTCATTATCTAGACCTTAAAGGAACAGTTCACCCAAAATTTAAATTTACATTTGCTTAAAATGCACTCACCCTCAAGCCATCCAAGATGTAGATGAGTTTGTTTCTTCATCAGATTTGGAGAAATGTAGCATTACATCTCTCGCTCACCAATGGATTCTCTGCAGTGAATGGGTGCCGTCAGAATGAGAGTCCAAACAGCTGATAAAAACATCACAATAATCCACACCACTCCAGTCCATCAGTTAACAGCTTATGAAACACCTGTGTGTTTGCAAGAAACAAATCCATCATTATAAGACATTTTTAACTTCAAAACGTTGCTTCTGGCCAAAATACAAGTCCATAATCCATAATAAGGACTCATATTTTAGCCAGAAATTATGGTCTAAAGATAAAACATTTTGATATATTTGTTTCTTACAAACATGCAGGTTTTGGTTTCACAAGATGTTAACTGATGGATTGGAGTGGTGTGGATTACTTGTGGATTATTGTGATGTTTTTATCAGCTGCTTGGATTCTGACGGCACCCATTAAGAGTGTGTCTCATAGAAATGTATTTTGTATGCTGCCTATGTAGACTGAAACATCTCACTAGGGTTTATAACAGAGTTCTTGCTAACTATTCTAAAGTGTTGAGTGTTTGCTCTTTGAAGCTTATGTAAACTCTTGTGAAAGACGAGTTGTAATATCCAGACAAAAGCTGTCAGAGTTGAGCAGTCAGACAAACTCCTGAGGGGCTCTGAACGATGGGGGTCTGTCAACTCAAATCCTCCTGACAAAGATCTGCTCACTTCAGAAAGACTACTCAAGCCTTATTGCATTTTGTGCTGCTGACACCAGCTAGGACACCCAAAGCGGGTATTTATTGGTATTCACTGTCCACTCTTTTTTCCCTCAGGTTACTGTGTTGGTTTTTCACAACTAGGCGACGCATCCAAACATGCGGACGTACTATTTCAGCACTGACACAGCCAAAGAAATGGAGTCCTGGATGAAGGTTATGACGGATGCAGCATTGGTCCACTCTGAGCCAATCAGAAGGTCAGAAAACGTGCTTCAGTTCACTCTGAACCAATCAGAAGGAAAACATTAAAATCCTTTTGTACCACTTCAATGACATTTACAGTGGTTAATTTCAGTGTTTGTTTTCCCGAGTTAGGAGTGCAAAAAAGCAAAACAAAATATGTAATTAATAATATAAATGATTTAAAAGCAATAATAAAATAAAGAGAAAAATCTGAAGTTGTTTTTTATGATCAGTAATACTGTCAAAATACTAATTATTTTTTAATGCAAATTAATACATTTTTTAAAGCAAAAATAACAAAGAAAAAAAACTAAAGTTGTTCTTTGTGATCAGCGATAATGTGAATTGTTAATCGTTTTTATATAAAATATATTTTACTCAATTTGTTTTTCAGGGTTAAGAATTGTTGTTGTTTTTATTAAGCAAAATAAAATAAGTTATTAATAAAAAATAACTGAAAATTTTAAGAGAAATAAAGTTCTTTATGATCAGTAATAATGTCAAAATGTTAATATTTTTTTAAATGTAACTTTTTCCCCCCAAGTTTAAGAAGCAGTTTCTAAAAAGCAAAAGAAAATATGGAATTAATCATATAAATAATTTAAAATCAATAAATTGTTGCTTTTTTTATAAAATATATATTTTACTTAATTTTCCAGGTTAAGAATTATTTATATTGTTGTTAAGTTGTCTTTAAGCTGCCTCAGTAGAAATCACTTCAGCGTTTCCTCTTAACTCTTGGCACTCTTTATAACGGTGCTTTTGTCATACCTTTTTGAGTGTCTAGACTAGAGTCGCTTCTATCCCGAGAGAGTCTGACGAGCAGAGATTTTCACAGCTTTATAAGTGCAGAAGATGTTTTTGAAACTGTGTGTGTGTCTGTTTGTTTCATTACAGCTTTTAGCACAATCACAGATGCTGAAGAATTCTCTCAGACTTAAACACTTGCTTTTTTTCGGCAACAGGATCACAGCTGTGATTGAAATTGAACCACAGCTCACTTTTCCTAGAAACAAAGTGACTTTTATTAAGAGACACAAATGTTTGGTCAGAAAGAGCTTGCTTTTATTTAGTGTTCCAGTGGTGCTCTGTATCACGTAGTTTAGTTTGTGTAGTAAAGCTCTTTAGAAATATTATACATTTAGAGCAGATGAATAGCTTGTTTTTATTCTGAAATGCTGGTTTTCTTCTCACTCACTAGCTTTTCGTTCTTTCTCTTTCTGCAGGCTTGAGAAGGTAAAGGTTGACTCACGCTGCCCTCAAGAGATGAACAACATGCTGAATCACAGAGTCCTGACCCGACCCGAGATCCAAAACAACGAGAGAAACCGTGAGACGCTCCACCAGGAGGAGAAGAAGCAGAAAGCCGTGGACAAGCAGGAGAAGGACGGCAGGGTTAGCGTGCAGAAAGATGGAGAGCGATACACCCTCCAGAGGGACGCAGACAACTACACTCTGCACAAAGACGCTCAGAGACTCGCTCTGCAGAAGGACGGAGACCGATACATGCTGCAGAAAGACGGAGAGAAATACGCCGTCCACAAAGATGGAGAGAAGTACCTGCTGCAGAAGGACGGACAGAAGTACACGCTACACAAAGACGGAGATAATTTCACGCTTCAGAGGGAAGGCGAAAAATACGCTCTGGCGAAAGACGGCGAGAAGATCCTGCAGAAAGATGCAAGATGCAAAGACCCGGAGAAACCCGTCCCGCCGCCGAGGGAGGGCGAGAAATACGGCTTCCAGAAAGAGGGCGCTGTGGAGCGGCCGCTCACCAAGATCAACAGCATCAAACTCCATCCGGCTCAGGCGGCAGCCATCGCTGCGGCCGTCTCGTCCTCCCGACAGCTCCAGAGCGCAGCGGGATCCGGTCAGTACAAGCCGGCCCAGGTCAACGGTTCTGGGGAACGAGGAGGAGACAGAAGCCCCGGAGACATGAGCAACACGATGCCCCAGAGGACGACGGTGCCGCCACAGTCCGCAGAACCAGAGCGAACCCTGAGCAGAACCAACTCCATGCAGCAGCTGGAGCAGTGGGTCCGCACGCACCGCACACGGGCCCCGGATGACGACACCAGGAGGTGAGAAATAGTGGTTCATTTCAAGCTAATATTGCTTATTTTATTGCTTTATTCATTTTTTTTTTTGTGTGTGTGTGTAAAGTTTTATTAATGATCTAATTTAGGTTTCTTTTTAGTGTGGTTGTGATGATCCCATGAGAGACTAGCTTGAATGTGACTTTGTAGACTACACAACAAATAATACAAACTTTACATTATAAACTACAAACTTTACAAACCAAACATACTACATGCTGTGCAATACGCATTTTTACACTACGCACAGTACAATATCTAATTTACAAACTACTTTCATTACTAATTATACAGAACTCACTTTAGAAACTACATGTAACATTTTACACATTAAAACTACTTACATTACAGAGTACACAGTACACACTTTAAAAACTTTACAAGCTATGTGTAACATTTTAAACATTAAAACTACTTGCATTACAAACTACATGTGACTGTAGACTAAGCAATAAATATTACAAACTTTACATTATGAACTACGAACCTTACAAAACAAACACATTGCAAATTGTACAATTTAAACGCTACACATAGAAAATTACACACTATACATTTTACAAAATGCTCACTTTGCACATCAACTGCACAATATAAACTTTACAATCCCTGATTGACAAACTATACAGTATGCACTTTACAAACCAAACATATTGCAAACCAAAGATACTACAAGCTACATAATACGTTTTACACTACATGCTGTGCAAACTGCATAATGCATGCTTTACAAATTACTTGTATTACAATTTACACAGTACACACTTTACATGCTTTACAAACCAACCACATTACAAACTATACATGTTTTAAATGCTACACACATCGTAAACTACACAAAACTATATTTTACAAAATGTTCACTTTAAAAACTATACACATTGTCAGGCTCACAATACATGCTTTACAATCTAAACACATTGCACATTATACGATTCCTTTTTTACAAACTACTTAGATTATGAATTACAGTACAAACTGCAAACTAAAGAATATACATTTTAGAGGTCGACCGATAGTGGATTTTACCGATACCGATAGTTACGTTGGACCACACTGGCCGATACCGATTAATCAACCGATAGTTTTCAAAATGGATACTGAAAGAAAGCTAGTGCTTTTACTATTTTTAAAGAAAAGCAACAACAGTACAAAGTATGGTTCAGTAAATGAATAAAAATAATATTATTTACTATATTGATCATTAAAGATATTATTTAAATCACCAAACGGACATAAGTTTGCTTCAAGAATGAACAATGTGGCATAAATGAGTTTGAAGTTCGGTGTTTAAAAAAACATAGCAAGAGGAAAGAGAACGCGCGATCTGTATTACAGCTCTCTATATGAAGCATACAGACTTTATAAGAGCCACAGAAAGACAAAAGTTTTGCTGAAAAATGCACAATACATAATTTATAGCCTAGGGTGAAGTCATTATGTACATTCACAATGATTTGGGAGAATATAATGTAATTTAATAGAAAACTATGTGAATGGCACTCTGTTCCGCGGAAGGCTTTTTTCTGTCGGCTGTATTTAAATGCGTGTCTGGAGTTTCCCGCTCTGTGCAGTGCGCAGTGTCACGTGTCAAAATAAACAACCTCGACCTCTAATACATTTTACAAACTACAAAATTCTCACTTTACAAGTGAAACACATTACACATTAGTTTGTAAAAGCAGGTATTTAGTTTTTATTTTGTAGTTTATGCTTTTTGACTTATTTGTAGTTTTTAGCATGTATATTGAGTATGTTTATCTTGTAAACTTATTTTGTAGTTTGAAAAGTGTACATTTTACAAAACAAACTACACTATACACAAAATATCAGCTGCGTAATATATGCTTTACCATCTACACACATTACAAACTACAACATAGTTTGTGTTTAGTTTGTAAAAGCAGGTATTGTGTAGTTTTTAAAGTTTTTATTTTGTAGTTTGTAATTTTTTGACTTTTATATGTAGTTTTTAGCATGTATATTATGTAGCTTTAGATTAAAATCTTATTGTCTTGTACTTTAAGTGTATATTGTTTATATTTATATACCTATACATTCTTCTCAAACTAAACATTACAAACTACAGGATACAAACTTACCAAACCAAAAACTTTACAGGTTTTAAACTTTAAAGGGATAGTTCACCCAAAAATGAAAATTCTCCCATTAATTACTCACCCTCATGTCGTTCCAAGCCCATAAGTCCTTCGTTCATCTTCGGAACACAAATTAAGATATTTTGGATGCAATCTGAGAGCTCTCTGACCCTGCATAGACAGCAACACAACTGAAATGTTCCCAGTCTTCTGCCATTTTGGAGAGTACCACGTAATCAGCGTTGTTTACTGTATGTTCAGGAGAAAGCATGCGCATGGTTGATTTACGTTTTAGGGAAAGCGCGCACATGCATCGTGGTACTCTCCAAAATGGCGGAAGACGGTGAATGTATTTTGATTGTAAAATGATTTTGTAGTTTTGTATGTTGTTTGTAATGTAGTCATATATGCATCTCAAACTAAACACATTACACAATATGCACCTATATGCAAACTACTTTACTTTTTGAGTGCATATGAAGAGTTCAGATGCAAAATCCTCTAAGTGCTGTCTGAAATTTTCATCTAAAATTAGCATTTTTATCAGGTTTCTATGTACAGGTTCAGTCATTTTACTCTAATGGCAATGCATAGGTCCTATTCTATGCAATTAAAGTAAAACAACTGAACATAAATATAGGAGCCTGATAAAAATGCTCATTTTAGAAGAAAATTTCAGACGGCACTTAGAGGCTTTTGCATCTGAACTCTTCATATATTGTTGTATTTTTGTACACTCCGTCTGTCTGTCAGAATACAAACTAGGTGCTGTATTCATGCATCTTTCTGTCTGTCTGAGTTTCTGAAGCATCAGGCCTTTGACAGCAGTGCCAGAGAGCAGCAGCGTTTTCTCTCCCACTCTCAGTCCCCTGACACATCCGCTCGACAACAAACTCCAGCGTCTGCAGGCAGTGTTCCTGCATGAGCTCTTTATCATGACCCAACAGATATTTTTACCTCTGCCCAGTCTCAATGCCTCCGCCGGCCCGTACCAGTTATGTGGGAGCAGCGCATGCTGTCAGGTGCCATCCTCCGTTTAGCCAAGCAGTGGCAGAGTAGGAGGACGTGTGTTTGCTTTGCTTGGTCGTCCTCCTCTCCTCTGATGAATAAGTCATGGAGCTTTGTGCTCAAGCATCACGAAAATTTGTTTCAAAGTGGATCAGAGTTGCTGTCAGTGCAGGAAGAGGAACAGGAAGGCGAGCGAGCGAGGAGAGAGAACGGTGCCGTGTGTTCGTGTTATTTAAGATGCTGATTCATGCTGATTATCAAAAGGCATTGGTGAAGCGTGTCTCTGCTCTGCCTACATGCTCTTCAGAAACTATCATCAATATTTGTGCAACTCATGCACATATCGCAGCTCTCGCATAGCCTGCCGTCAGGCTCGTTTTTGACAGTATTTCTTGCATATGCACGTCCTGAACCAGTCAAAAACTTTTTTCAAACTCTCAGCAGACTGCGTGGTTGCATGCCACAATCTGTATTTATTTTCTTAGGCAGTGAACTGAATTTGAGGCGGTTTAGTTCTACCAAAACAATGCTCAAAATTCAGGATGCAATTAAAAGCAGCGAAAAAAAATTCTGTCACATTTGTAATCAAAGTAATTTTATTTTAGATGAGAACACTTTGAGCAGATGTGCAGCGTCATTGTTAATTTTGTCAGCGAAATTACTTTAAAAAGATTGTTTGACAGGGTTTTTGGATTTCATCAACGATAACAAATGTGAAAGGATGATTAAAAGATTTTAATTATTATACACTGATTAAACTATGGCAAGTTTATCTTCGCACAATATTAACAATGGTTTTAAATGTTTATTGAGAAATAAGTGAGAATTTATTAGTATTGAATGTTGTATTTAGTATAATAATAATTGTGTAATGCAGGTTTCAATTAATATTTTTAAATATACTACAATCTTTATTCTAATATTAAATATAATAAACTAAATATTTTTCAATTGTTCAAAGTTTAAGAATTTTAGTTTTTAATGTTGTATTTAGTTTATTTAATCTTAATGCGTGTTTCAGTTAATATTTTGAAATGCATATATACGTATTATAATATTTGTAGGATAATAGTATTCTAAATATTTCTGAGTTGTTTGAAGTTTGTAAAAGTAATTGTTTTTCAGTGTTGCATTTAGTTTAATAAATATTTAGTTTCATGCGTGTTTTCATTAATATTTTTAAATATAATATTTATCATAATACTTTAAATATTTTAATTGTGTAAAGTTTGTAAAAAAGTAGTTTGTTTCTTTGATTATAATGAAAGTGATTATATATCAATACTCCTAGATTGTCGTGTGTTCAATTAAATGAACTGAGGGAAACTAACTGCTGTAAAATGTAAAATTAGATTAAATTAGGTTAATGTTGACAATACCCTACACCGTGGTAGATAATTGAGCTGGTTTTCTGCATCCAGCCAACATCGTTTGGAGCTCCTCGTGTTCAGCAAATTGAGACACGAATATTGTGGTTGTGTGTCTTGGCAGTCAGAGCTCTTTATTGATTTCTGCTCTGTCAGTACAAGGGTGCACATGCCAAACCTTTTAATGGTGCCTATAAAAGTGCCAAGCCGATCTCACCAGCTCCTGGTAAAGAGTAACTCTCAGTATAGTCTTGCGTTTTTTCCCTGCGTTTCCTGTTGCTGATGCATGTATGCTGTAATTATTTCTGAGCGATCGGCAGATGACGAGTGATGAAAAATTATAGGCGTTTAATGACAGCCGGAGTGAAAGGTGAAGGGTTTGTGCTGTGACGAGTATAAGCATGACGCTTTTATCGTATATTAATGAGTCAGTGCTTAATTATTGCCTGCAGCACAACAGGAAATCATCACAAAGTCAAAGCTGGGCCTTATTAGCATGATTGCATTATAAAACTCTTCTTCAAGTGGAGCTGTTTTGTATATCGTTGACCGTTCTGTGACGCCAATTTCTTTGTCTTCAAGCATTACGTCCTACTAAATGTTGCCAAGGAGTATAAATAATATTTAAATTAATGTAGATTTAGTTATATAATTTAATGTGTAAAGGAACTGAAATTAATAAATATATAAATTAATGATTCGCTAAAATCAAATTTACTAGCACATTCACACACCAAATGTAATTTATTCACAACAATAAATAATATTTTAAAAACTGTTCCCATATTAAAAAAAAGTTGTTTTAAGTTTCAATAATTTTTCACAATATTACCGTTTTTAAAAGATTACTATATTTATCTTTTAATCAAATGAAAATCAAACAAACCCTTTAATGTTTAGGTAACATGAATTAATAAATACATAAATTATTATTTAAAGTGTTATTAAAAAATTCACAGTGAATGTTATTTATTGACAGCAATAAATAACATTTTTTTTAAATTATTCAAATAGAATAAAATTTTATATTGTTATAAAATTTTACAATAACTACTGAATTTTGGATCAAATAAATGCAGACTTGGTGAGACCCCCATTTTTATTAAATGATCATCTGATTAATTGAATTCATAAGGAAAAAAAAAAACTTTTAATTTCTTTTTACAGTAATAGTGCCCTATGAAACGTTTTGTTTTTTCAGAAATTCTGTAGTGTCTTAATTTTTCTTGAACTCAAACGCATGAAACGTTAATTTATCTTTTTATGAAATAAAAATGCCGTTGGTGACGCCAATGTCTTTGTCTTTCAGTATTACGTCCTACCAAACGTTGCCGAGGAACATGCCGAGCCACCGCGCGCAGATCGTCCCGCGCTATCCCGAGGGCTACCGGACGCTCCCACGTAACATGCTGCGGCCGGACAGCATCTGCAGCGTGGCGGGGTCGATGTACGACCGGGCGCTGCAGCCCACGACTGCAGAGAAGCGGCGCTCCATACGGGATGACACCATGTGGCAGCTGTACGAGTGGCAGCAGAGGCAGGCGCTCGGCCGGATCGGATACGGGACGCTGCCCAGCCCCAAAACCATGGGCCAGATAGCCGAGTCCATCCCCACGTCTCCTTCCCATGGGTCTCTGGCTGGTTACCACACATTCTCCCCTAACCGACCCCTCAACCCGGATTCCCGCTCTGAAGTTTCCTCGCCTGTGTTTCGTGGGGACGTGACTATTGAACGCCGCCACCGACCGCAAATCTCCAAGGTACAGAGTCACAGCAGGGACAAACTGGGAAAATGTTAAATAACTAGCGTTTCCAAGCCTACAAGCTTCGGGTGCACACAGTTTTATTTAAATGTGTGTGTGTGTGTATATATATATATATATATATATATATATATATATATATATATATATATATTTACACACACACACATATATGCGTGATGGAGCCTAGAGAACGAGTTAGAATGTCCCTAAAATTCTAGATATGGGGCAAAAATGCCCGTTTGAGTTTTTGTCTCATATTTACATCATATAGTTTACATCACATGAGTGCAAATGTGATACTGATCTTATACAACAGTTCAATAAATAAGAAGTTAAAAATTGCAAAATTTTTCCAACGTGAATATAAAGACAAAGTAGAACTGTTTTTCTCCGAGCAACACAGCAGCATCTCATTTCTTAATCCACGTTTTGAACGAATCAGGTGAACCATTAGGCGCGTTGCATTTGAAGTGCTGCTGCACAGATCGATCGGCGTGTGACATCAAAAGTACCGCGAGAGCGATTCAAAAGCACGAGGAGCCGTCTGCTCTCTAATCGCTCTCGCTGTAGTTTGATGTCACACACTGATCGATCTGATGGTGATAATCCGCTTCAAGTCGAACAAGCCTAATGATTCAATGGACCATTCACGAAGAGAACCATTTACTTCACTTCTGAATGAATCAGCCATTTGAATGAATCAAATGAATGAATAAATGACTCGGACTTAATCATTAACACATTTACCACCACCACCTACTGGCAGTTTTAGTTTCTTATTTAGAGTATCATTTCATTAAAGAAATAATTTCATATTTCCATAGTAATAATAATAAAGATTATTAAAAGTATAGTTCACCCACCCAAAAATGAAAATTTTGTCATCATTTACTCACCCTAATGGTCCAAAAGAGTATATGTAATAAATTTTATGTTGAATCAAGCAACATATTTCTTGCTGAAGCTTTTAAATTATCTTTTTGGAGTAATTTCTCAGCCAAATTTGATGTGTGATTAATTTGCAATTAATTAATTGGCACATCATTTAATTAACTAGATAGAATATTAGAATATAGATAGAATAGAATAGATAGATAGAATAGAATATTAATTTTATCGCTTACCAGCCCTAATATACAGTGTGTATGTAAATTTATAAATGTATATAAAATCTATAATTAATATATATTAATCATTAATCTAACAACTTAATATATACATATATAATACACACATGCATGTATATATTTAAAAAAGTTTCTATATTAAATATATATATTAGGGGTGTTAACGCATTAACGCATGCGATTAATCTAAAAATTTTAACGCGTTAATATTTTTTAAAGCAAATGAATCATTTGATATGTTTTGACCTCAACTTCTTCCCGTCATCGCAGCGCGGAAGGTTATCTATCATTGTGTGATGAGGGTACAGCACCAGTGTTGCCAGGGTAACAGCACAAGTGGGCTATTTTGAAAATACAGTCGCGGGAAAATTACAGAGCCGTGGTTTGCGGTTTTTTGGGCTACTTTTAAAATTAGCTCTAATGCAGCTGCAGAACAGGTCCAATTCTTCTTCATAATGCATTTTGTCATAATACTTCACATAAGGTCGCAAGAAATGTTTTGTTGTATTTATTTAGAAATACTTTTGATAATAGTTGAGTAAATGTATGCTGGGATTGAAGCAATGTGGCTTGGTAAACGTTTTATTGCCAGTTTAAAGGCTGATAATGGCTGAATAAAAACAAAAGAATAATAAGGATTATGTCTCATACCTGGCGGAAGTGTGAAAGGTTCTGTTTCCTTAAACTAGTTTCATGCATTTCTTTATTTCAACACATTTACAGGTAAATCCTAGTATTTTAAATTTGTGATTAATCATGATTAATCACAGTCCATGACTGTGATTAACGTAATTACATTTTTAATCGATTGACAGCACTAATATATATATATATATATATATATATATATATATATATATATATATATATATATATATATATATATATATATATATATATATATAAATATACATGTCAATAAATTCAAATTTCAAATTTTTCAAATTCAAAATATATACTGTGTGTGTGTATACATAATAAATAACCACAGTACACACACATATATTATAAACTTTTATTTTAAGTTTATAATGTGATAATCATAAACAACTGAAAAAGTGGGAACCCTGCATTTCTATTTCTGTCCATTTTATGCCCGTTTATAGTCTTTTATATCAGAATCTTGCACAGGGATGTTTTTCGGTGATTGTATAAACACACAATTGTAATTTTTCTTGTCTGAGCATGTAATTACCAGATCACATTATTTCCGAGCCTTTAAGTTTCTTGTAAGGCTGTGGGTTTAATGCTCTTTTCACCAGAGCAGTCCGTTCCGATGCTCATGAGATCACTGTGCTTCCCTCTCTCTCTCTCTCTCCGTCAGTACTCCTTTCCTGCCGAGCGCAGGCCTGTTCCTCCCGCACAGAGCATCACTGCACAGTCTCTGCAAGGCAAAACGGTATGCTTTCCTTCTTCTCCACCCACCACCTCCGTCTGTAACTCGCACATCCACAACTTTGCTTTCCTCTCAAACTCTTTGCATTTTTCAGTTGCAAGCCACCAAGGATTCGTTGAGGCTTTGGCTTGCAAATGAGCAGAATATTTTACATGCAGAGGTTGAGCTGCTCATTTAAAGTCAACATGAAATCAAAATGGACCACATTTACTTTCATAACACATACTTCTGGTCTAATCGTGCGTGTGTTATTCCAAAGGTTAAAATGGTCGTTAGGGTTAAAATATGTTTCTAGCATGTTTTAGCAGTAAAATAGGTTGCAAATGTCATTTCATGTTGACTTTAAAGGTAAACAAACTTTCAAATGTTCATGTTGCAGTAGAGTAGGTTTTTCGAGCTTTAGGTTTTGAATTAAATGCCAGAGAGATGAGTGTTTGTGATTGTGTGTGTTTATTGTGACAGGTGAAGCACTAATACCATAAGCTCTTCTTAAAACTATAATTATTATTCTCTTACTTGAAGTTTCAGGTTCTGACAGTTTTAAGCTGCCTCTTTCCTGCTAAGCTTCTGCTTTTATTTATTCATTTTACAGACCCAAAGTACAACTGGCAGTAATTGTCTGCGATATTATTTCAGGCAGAGAGCATTTTAATGAAAAAGCCTGCGGTCACTTGATGAAATATTAATAGAGCTCCTCCATATGTGTTTTACTCATCATCGCTGGAAAGCTGCTGTAAAAATGTCTTTCGTTACAGTGCATGAAATTCAATTTAGCACCTTAAACATTTTGGTTTAGGTAAAAGCCTCTTGGAGAGTTTTTAATCGTCTTTGTTTTTCATGATATAACTTGCTTTATTTGGATTAATATAAACCAAGATGAAATGACAAACATAAGATAATCTGGATCCCAGGGTTTTCTTCAGATGTCACTTAATTGGCTAGCAGAACAAGTTTTTAAGGGTAAATTGGCATAGACCTGGGGTTTTCCTTTCTGAAAAGCACATTTAAACTTAATCCAGCTGTTCTTTCTGGAAAATCCAGCTTGTACTTCTAGTTTCTAGTTCGAGAACCTGGTTTATTCATGGTTATGTAGTTTATGCAATTTAGCTGAACCTGATAGAGCTGATAAGTCATGTTGATTAGATATTACAGGTCTGTGTCAGTCTATCCTGAAAATATTTAATACTGCATTGACCTGAATATAAGACGACCCTGATTATGAGACGACTTTTGGAAAAAGGCTTTTTGAAAACCTTTTTTTTTTTTTTTTTCTTTCTTCTCTCTCTCTGTAAAACACATTATTTTCATATTGCATATTTTTCCTATTTTAATTTTTGTTTTGAAAGTATGGTAAATAGGCCCTACTGGTAAAATGTACCAACAATGACATTGAAAAAATAAAATAACAGGTAGCCCATCTGAATTATATAACATTTATGCTATCCATCTCATAGTAGCCTACCAAAATTTTATTAACAGTAGAAGTGAAATCTTATAGTAGTCTTCAAATCTGGGTACTGTCTTATGTTTTAAAATCACTTACAGAGGAAGTTTGGTCCCATCAGGCTAACATGACAGTCACGACCATGCTGCTGTAAGCTTTTCTTTTGTTTTGTTTTCACTAGCGATCTTTACAACACACATTACATATTTCATGGCACACTTGTTTTATGCGTTTTTGGCGCCACCTATTGTTGTGGGTATATTGTTGACATGTCAAAGTCTAGACCCTGAATATAAGACGACCGCATTTTTTCAGATGTATTTCCAAGAAAAAAACATCGTCTTATATTCGGGTCAATACGGTACTACAAATTTATTTATTTACAGATTTTCTACTCCCTGGACCAATGTCATTTTAGTGTTCATATGCTATTATATTATTCATTAATTTTTTAAATATTTTATATTGTTCATTTTAAAGTGTTATTAACTTTGTTATGCTTAATTATGTATGTTTGTATATACACATTCTAGTTAACAGATTTTTTACTTCCTATTATTTATATACTATTTATTTAGTATAGTATTATATGCTATATAGTATTTATTAATATTTTAAATCAGCTTTTATTATTTCTTTATTTAGATTGTTTTAGTAATTTTGTTGCGCTTGGTTTTACATTCTTGAATACAAATGTAAACTTAAAACTTAAACTTATTTATATACTATTATAGTATTTATTATTTTAAAATAATGTGTATTTTTAGTTTTATTAATTTTGTGCTGCTTAATTGTATATGAATATTTGTATATACGTATATATAATTTCCAATTATTTATTTACAGATTTTCTACTTCATATTATTTATACTATTTATTAATATTTTAAATTAGCATTATTTTATTTACATTTTATTTCGATTTTCCATTCTTGGAAGCAAATTTAAACTTAAACCCTAACTTAAACTTATTTATATACTATTATTGTATTTATTATTATTTTAAAATAAAGTTTATGTTTTTATTTTTAATTTAGGTTTTATGAATTTTTCAAATGAACTTGTTAAAGTGTTGTGCTTGATTTTCCATTGTTAATAGAAAATTGTAATTCAAACCAGCCTGTAATTAGTTTCTAGCTGGAGAACCTGGTCATTCATGATTACTGTACTAGTTTATACAACTTAGCTGGTAGAGCTGGTTAATCATGTTGATGAGATATCACAGGTTTATGTCAGTCTATCCAGCACATGTCCTCTGTATCAAACATGGCCCGATTTCCCATAACCCCCTTCACGACGGCCCACGCTAACGCTGCTCCTGTCGCCCGCTGCAGCCAGAGGAACTGACCCTGCTGCTCATCAAGCTCCGGCGGCAGCAGGCCGAGCTCAACAGCCTCCGCGAGCACACGCTCGCTCAGCTAATGCAGCTAAACCTCGATGCCGCCAACCCAAAGGTCAGCCTCGCGGATCGCTAGCCTGTGCATCCCAGAGTGAAGGGCTTGTTAGTCCCCCCGCCAAACCCCGGCCACCCCACAACCCAGCCTGTCCATTTCCAAGTCTGGTGGTTTTCCCATTGCTTCCGCATGCTGTTGTGGATTGGATGTTGTCTAAAGAAATACGTTTCAATGCCAGATTTAGTGCACACTAGCGGTCGAAGGTTCGGAATAATTACGATTTTTGAATGACGTCTTTTATACTCACCAAGGCTGCATTTATATGACTAAAAACACATTAAATAAGTAATAATGTAAAATATTTTACCTTTAAGAATAGCTGTTTTCTATGTGAATATATGGTAAAATGTAATTTATTCCTGTGATGCAAAGCTGAATTTCCAGCATCATTACTTCAGTCTTCAGTGTCACATGATCCTTCAGAAATCATTCTAATATGCTGATTTAATGCTCAAGATACATTTCTTACTATTATTAATGTTAAAAACAGTTGTGCTGCTTCATCATTTTGAGGAAACTGTGATACACTACCATTCAAAAGTAAAAATAATAATGATTTATAATTTATAATTTCCCATTTTTGTTGTAAAAGCCTTATATAATATATATATATATATATATATATATATATATATATATATATATATATATATACTGTATAAATTATTACTGTACATTACAAGAGATTTCTAATTCAAATTAATGTTAAAAAAATACACTTAACAGTTTCCACAAAAATACTAAGCATTAACTGAGCATATTAGACTGATTTCTGAAAGATCATGTGACACTGAAGGCTGGAGTAGAGATGCTGAAAACTCAGCATTGCATCACATGAATAAATTACATTTTAAAACGTATCAAAATAGATATAACTAATATTTTACTGTATTTTTGATCAAATAAATGCAAACTTAGTGAGCCTTTATTCAAGAAATCTTAATTATTCCAAACTTTTGAGCCGCTGTTTGGAGAAATGTCTCTTCCTTTCCACTAACATGTGAAATCCCTTCAGTCCTGTAGGTTTGGATCATGTTTTGTGCGGCTGCTGCATGCATCTGACGCAGTTTGAGGAACATGATCAGCAGAAGTCGTGTTTCTGTTTGCAATCCTCTTTCTGATAGCTAGATGTTTTCTTTGGTGGACCCTTTTATGTGCAAGAACCTCATTTCTGATTTGCTCTTTGGCTTGCTTCGTCTCGCTCGTAAAAGTGCATGATGAACTGGAGGAGAAAGTGGAGTTTGCAGTTGTTGACTTTGAATGGCTTCTTGAGTTTTTCTTTTGCACTTCCCCTGCTCTGAAGCCCACGTCTCTGGTTTTTCTCACTGCTCTCCTCTCATCTTCTTTCTCTTGCCGTCTCTAGAGTGAAATCCTTTCCCATCACCTACAGAGGAATCTCATGTACTTGGACAGCCAGGTGAGGGCCTTTCCTGTTTCTCACTTCCTGTTTCTCTCTCTCTCTCATTGTCTTATTTCTCTGGCTACTGTACTTTTATTGCAGCACAGATCAAACTCGAGCGTTTTCTCTGTTCTTCGGCCCTCAGTGCATCTGCTGCAGTTCTTTGTTCTGTTGAATGCAGATGGTGTCTCTTAAAATAGCAGTTCATTTAAAGCATTTTTAGCAACAGAACGTGAAGCTGGATTCATTTGTATTGTTTAGTTTGTCAGGCTTAATTCTCAGAGGTAGCCTGCTGTGAATGTATTGTCTTTTCATTTAACTAATAGATCACAGCAGTAACCTGTCTATTTTTAAAGCCCTTGCTTGAGGAATTGCATTTCATGTATAACAGCTATAAGACTATATATCTATATATATATATATATATATATATATATATATATATATATATATAGATATAGATATAGATATAGATATAGATATATATATATATAGATATATATAGATGGAAGCAAGTATTCAGTAACTGACGGAATGAACAACTCATCCCATAAAACATTGATATAATTTTACTCTTAAAGTTTAATAATTTTTGTATATTTTTATGTAGCTTTAATTTTTGTTCAGTTTTAGTTTGTCATTTTATTTATTTATTTTTACTTATTTTAGTTGCAAAGGCAATATTTCTTTCTTTTTTTTCTTTTGAGGTTGAGTTCAATAATTATATTTTATTTTTCACTAATATAGTTGAATAATTCTGTTATAAATTAGAAATATAATTTCTATTTATTTAGAGATTTAGAGATGTTCTACTCTTGACTCTCTTGATATTATTTTATTAGTATTTCTTTTAATATTATAGTATTTCTTACAATTTCAAATTAGCTTTTATTATGTTTTCAATTTTAATTTTTGATATTAATTAATATTTCTATGTAGCTTTTTTATTTTAGTATTGATGTCATTTGAATTTTTTATCTTCAAATGCAATATTAAATTTTTTTAAAAGTTGAATTTAATATTTATATTTTTATGTCAGGTTCATTTTAGTTACTGAAAATGATTTTTAGTAGTTTTAGTTTTAGTTAACCCAGACTGCTGTAGTTTGAAGTTTCCTGTAAATCTTACATGATAATTAATACTAATACAGTAAAATTTTATTTTAATTATTATGAAGCACATCTCGGTGAAGTCTGCATCTCTGATTAAACCTATCTTGGTGGACCGTTTTAAGTTAAGCTTTTTGAAAATGGTCAACTCCGAATAACATTATCCAGCAAATGTTCTTCACTTTCTTTGACAGGAACCATTTATTGTCTTTTAACATTGTATTGCATTACTGAAGTGCACACAGGCTTTACTCTGGAACAGTGAACAGGAAAAACGCACGAGTAAAGCAGACATGTGATATTTGTGAGGGTCAGAAGCTGTAAAAACACAGTGCTTTGATAATTCCTGTTACTCCTCCTCCTCGTGCACTAGATGAAGGAGAATGAGCCAATAATCTTCATGATTCACACTATGATTGAGAACTCTGCGCCAAGGCCACAACTGTACCAGCAAGTAAGGTCTTGGAACACACGGTTATGCTCCTCCCCTCTCGTGTCATGGGCCCCGCCTCTTTGTCGAAGCTCCACCCCCTCACTGCCCCATCCTGTGTCGGTTTCGCTCCAGCACATCCCATTGGTTCTCCTTGTTGTTGTTATTTTCCTGTTGAAAGTGGAACTAGTATTGGCATGGCTTGATCGTTCCGTGCGAATCACAGCTGCTGGTGCTAATGTGCTGTTCATTAGCAATGGCTTCATCCATCACGCCGGCTTTCATGTGTTAGCGCAGACTCAAGTGTGTGACCGGAGACCAGTGTGTTTTACCAAGCCTTTTGACCTCCAAAAGAAAAGCATTGCACAGGTTTAAAGGCCCATTCACATCAGATGAAAACTCTTAAGTATAAAGTTTAAACAATAGAAGTCATGACTAAAACGATAACGACACAATATTATTGTTGGAAAAAACGACAAAAACATTGACAGCCAATAAAAATCCCACCCAATTGCTACTCAAGTATTTAAAGCAGCATAATAAATAATTGTTGTTGGTGTGAACGGGCCTTCAGTAACCAGAAACCCCATGGTGTCATGCAAATCGTTGGGTAAAGATTTGCAGAGCTTCGTAAAGTCAGCGAACGGGTCAAAGTTTAAAGTGTCATGTTGCAAACAATTCTGAGTGAATTAAGGATTTATTGGCCATAAAAGCATTTGTTTTGCAATGGAAGATATTTAATAAACCTTAATTGTTGTCTTTATGACAATGGGATTATGCTGATATGAGTGAAACTAATAATAATAATAATCCTATTGTTATAAGCACCAATATATAGTTTTATTAAAAATAGTGCAAAATTATTAACAGTTTTCATTACTTGTAAGAACAATGCAAACCGGCCAATTAATTTTTTATTTAAACTTAATGTAAATATAGTTTTATTTTGCACGTAATATTAGCCTTAAAGACATAAATGTTTCTTACTAGCCATTGAAACTGTATTGCGAAATATTTTTATTAAAACTGTGTTTTTGTGTGTATTTTTATCACTCTAATAAAATCAATTTACTAGCTAGATATGTAGCATCATATGAGCTAGAAAAACATCAAGATTTTGTACATAAAATATTCATATTGTGTACATCATTTTAGTAGCTTAATGTGAAAAATATAGGTGAAACACTCAGAAATTAAGTTTCACAAATAATTATAAAGAAACTGTAAGTAACACTGAATTGAACATGAAATTTTGAAATAGTTTTTCTTGTAAAATATACTGCAATGATATTTTTATTAGAAGACATACAGTTTGCAACAGATAAATAGCGTGAGTTACTTAAACCAGACTGTTGTTCTCTGTTTTTGAAATTGCTTGGTTTCAAGGGTTGTTTAGAGAATAATAAAATAAGATAATAATAATTTAGAGAATAACAAAGACTTTATTAGACATAATTATTTTTACTAGCCATTGAATTTTGTATTTTGCAATATTTTTATTAAAACTATATTTTTGTGCTTATGAGTTATGACAATGGGATCATTCATCACTTTTTCATTTTATTATAGTTTCACTAATAGCATCAGATATTAGCTAGAAAAACATCAAGATTTTATACATGAAATATTTAGGCATGTTCATATTTTTTAGTAGCTTAGTGTGAAAATATTCCATAAATGCACTGAACATTCCAAAAGTGTAATTATTCTTAAGCATAAAACTTCCAAAGTATGCATTATTAGAAGACATGCAATCGCTGCAGTTAGATGCAATTTGCAACAGATAAATGGCGCAAGCTGCTTCCATCAGACTGTTATTCTTTCTGTTTGATGGTACTGATGAAGTTCGCTGGTTATATGCTGGATGGTCGCATCTTGTAAGTTGATTGAGTTGAGATTTTTCCTCAGATCTCCTGCAGCAGCTTCCTCACACGGTGCTGTGAAATCTCAGAAATCCTGTAGAGTGCGAGCGGCTCGGCGGTGTCCCTGCTGGCCCGCGGCCGAACGTGTGAGGGCTTTCGGGTTTTCATTAGTCACACTAACTGGAGCGCTGACAGACCCGACCGAGGGGCGGTAGTTACCGTGGACCTGTAGGGAACATCTATTGCAGCAGACTGACCTTCTGAAACCTCCCAAAACAACCTCCAGATAGTTTCCAGCACACAATCCGTTCAAATTGTTGAATTCTTTTAAATTGTCGCTCAAACTCTGTGTTTGTGTGCCTCTGTTGTCCCGTAGCAGATGTGAATGTGTACGACACGAGCGTTGTTAACAGTTTAGTGATTTTAGCACACCAGATGGTGCTGAAGCAGTTTTATTGCTGTGATGAGATGATTCATATCTACATAAACTCATCCAGCTGTGGAAAAGTGTGAATGAGTGTGTCTGTGCGCTGCAAAAAATCAGTTTCTTACTCAGTGTTTTTGTACCGTTTTCTAGTACAAATATTCAAACGTCTTTAATCCAACATATATTTACCTAAAAGATATTAAGTCTTAAAAAATTGTTTAACACAAAAATGAGCTTTTTTATTTTTTTTACTATTTTTTTGTTCTTATAACAGTGGCATAGTTTAGCTTATTTTTTACTTTTACTCACAACATCATATATAAGAAGAACAAATTAATTTTTTTTCTACATAAAATGTTAAGATGTATTCATATTTCGTACATAGTATATATTCATGTTATTACTTTAATGTGAAGAATATTCCATAAATGCACTAAAAAATAAACCATTTTCACACAGAAATCATGTTAATTTATTTGAAGAAAAAAAACAGTTTGTACATAAAATATTCAAGATATATTCATATATCTTTCATATTCATTTATCAGTGAAACATTTTCACTTAGAAATCACTAGTAAATTTACTTGAAGCCTTTGTATATGATGCATTATAAAAGTATTTTGATGC
Organism: Onychostoma macrolepis; assembly: GCF_012432095.1. NCBI lineage: Eukaryota > Metazoa > Chordata > Actinopteri > Cypriniformes > Cyprinidae > Onychostoma > Onychostoma macrolepis. The sequence continues at coordinate 33,048,158 of NC_081158.1, forward strand.
ATTAATTATGCCTTGTAACAACCATTTTTAGATGTAAGAAGAAATCTGCAAATATTATAATGCATTATAAACTGTTTACAATTATTTATGGCAATATATAATGCATTATAACAAACATTATGAATACCTTTTATAATGCATTATGCATAAATGTTTCAAAAATATCATAAATGGGGTCAGAAAAATAAACTTGAATCAGTGAGAAAGCAAGTTTATTTTTCTGGCCCCACTGGCAGATATTTTATTTATGTTTTTTTATTTAAGCATTAATTTACCTACTTTTGAAACATGTTTCAAAAATGCTTATAATTTTGCTTCTCAAGTAAATGTTTTTTGATTCAAGAATATTTAGGTACTTGTACTGGAAAACAAGACAAAAATACTGAGTAAGGAAATCATTTTCTTGCATTGGATCCATTTATATATATATATATAATATAAAAACTTCCATCAAACGTTCCCATTTGCTTCCTCCGAACTGTTTGTATGGAGTTTGCATGTTTAATGTGGATTGTGTGGTTGGTGTCAGTTCCAGTGTGACTGTATATAAAGATCACTGCTGCACAGCGCTGCACATTAATATTACACCAGCTACAAGTGTTTACTGAAGTTACTGTTGCAAAAAAGTTTGTTACTTAAAGTCTCAATTAGTTTTTTGCCTTCATTTGACAGCATATTGATGAGTAAGTTGCATGAACGGCAGTAGTAAATCAACTGTACACAGGCTCATGTCGCTTGCTCCATCGCTTCATGCGCAGAGTCTCAAAGCAGTCTAGAGCGGTGTATAACATTTTCTAGGATTTATTATATAATGCATATCATATCTTACATTATTTCCTCTCATTTCAGCAGATTAGTCCTGAAGAGTACAGAGAAAACACCTACTTATACAGACCCGAGGAGCTGGACATCGATGTAAGCTGACTCTCTTACTGTCAACTGATCGTTTGCATGATTGTATGATTACATTGTGACAAATATTATTTGAGTTTGTGCTTCTGTTAAACATTCAAAAAAATGTGTTATACAAAAAACAGTTATACAGCAATTTATCATTAGGAGTGAAACTTGAAGCATGAATTAGTAAACACAAATCAGTTTAAAAATTGCAAATGATTAAACTACTTTTCAGGCAAATTTAAAATCAAAATTTTTATAAATTATAATTAAATTCTGTAATTCATATTTTAAAATGTAGTTTTAAAAAAACAAACAAACAAACAAAAAACATTTTAACATCCTTTAAAATAGCATTTTAAAAAAGCTTCTTTTTTTTTTTTGACGCATTTTTATTTATTTATTTTTTTAATCTTTGCCAGCCAAGTTAAAAATGCTGTTGAATAGTCGTCGAGATGTATTATAGCATGTTAGTGGATGATCATTAATTTATCAAGCTATATTAGCAATGTTCGAAGGCATGAATAGAGATGAAGATGAATATGGAATATGGACTAAATATGGAATCATAAAACTTTTACTGAGAGCAAACTAACAATAAATACTGCTCTGTACGTCATTTAAAGCTTTTCATGGTCATAATGACTCTCTCACATACTGTTATTTGACTTTATTATCAGTCCAAAAATAAAAGTATACAGAAAATGCAACTTAAATGAATCAAATAAATATAAATATTGGCCTAGGCTACAATCGACTGCATTTATTGTATTGTGCCCAAAATTGAATGACCTTTTCTTTTTAAGATATATGAAAAAAATGTAACGTAGTTGCTATTGTGCATTCAGTTGATCAGCAGTTTCTAGCCATGCAGCCTTTCTCTCGGGTTTTATGACAGCTCTACCTTTTATGGTTATTAGTAGAACATTAAAACATTCAAATCTAAAATTGCTCTTTAAAGCATTGCATTAAAAACACTAAATTAAAAGTTAAAATCACTGGTTTAAAAATGAAATTAAATAATAGAAAACAGATTACATTTTAACTGATGAGAGGAATACACATTAGCCTAATTTGAGCTAGAAGGGCTGTATTAGCCAGCTTACATTTGATTTACAGTTACTACTATCATAAAAATAGTAGGATTAAAATTCTACATGTCACATTTAATGTCCAACAACCAATATTTTAGCAAAATGTACATATACAGTGGGTACGGAAAGTATTCAGACCCCCTTACATTTTTCACTCTTTGTTATATTGCAGCCATTTGCTAAAATCATTTGTCCATTTTTTTTTTCCTCATTAATGTACACACAGCACCCCATATTGACAGAAAAACACAGAATTGTTGACATTTTTGCAGATTTATTAAAAAAGAAAAACTGAAATATCACATGGTCCTAAGTATTCAGACCCTTTGCTCAGTATTTAGTAGAAGCACCCTTTTGATCTAATACAGCCATGAGTCTTTTTGGGAAAGATGCAACAAGTTTTTCACACCTGGATTTGGGGATCCTCTCCAGTTCTGTCAGGATGGATGGTAAACGTTGGTGGACAGCCATTTTTAGGTCTCTCCAGAGATGCTCAATTGGGTTTAAGTCAGGACTCTGGCTGGGCCATTCAAGAACAGTCACGGAGTTGTTGTGAAGCCACTCCTTCGTTATTTTAGCTGTGTGCTTAGGATCATTGTCTTGTTGGAAGGTAAACCTTCGGCCCAGTCTGAGGTCCTGAGCACTCTGGAGAAGGTTTTCGTCCAGGATATCCCTGTACTTGGCCGCATTCATCTTTCCCTCGATTGCAACCAGTCGTCCTGTCCCTGCAGCTGAAAAACACCCCACAGCATGATGCTGCCACCACCATGCTTCACTGTTGGGACTGTATTGGACAGGTGATGAGCAGTGCCTGGTTTTCTCCACACATACCGCTTAGAATTAAGGCCAAAGTTCTATCTTGGTCTCATCAGACCAGAGAATCTTATTCAGGTGTTTTTAGCAAACTCCATGCGGCTTTCATGTGTCTTGCACTGAGGAGAGGCTTCCGTCGGGCCACTCTGCCATAAAGCCCCGACTGGTGGAGGGCTGCAGTGATGGTTGACTTTCTACAACTTTCTCCCATCTCCCGACTGCATCTCTGGAGCTCAGCCACAGTGATCTTTGGGTTCTTCTTTACGTCTCTCACCAAGGCTCTTCTCCCCCGATAGCTCAGTTTGGCCGGACGGCCAGCTCTAGGAAGGGTTCTGGTCGTCCCAAACGTCTTCCATTTAAGGATTATGGAGGCCACTGTGCTCTTAGGAACTTTAAGTGCAGCAGAAATTATTTTGTAACCTTGGCCAGATCTGTGCCTTGCCACAATTCTGTCTCTGAGCTCTTCAGGCAGTTCCTTTGACCTCATGATTCTCATTTGCTCTGACATGCACTGTGAGCTGTAAGGTCTTATATAGACAGGTGTGTGGCTTTCCTAATCAAGTCCAATCAGTATAATCAAACACAGCTGGACTCAAATGAAGGTGTAGAACCATCTCAAGGATGATCAGAAGAAATGGACAGCACCTGAGTTAAATATATGAGTGTCACAGCAAACGGTCTGAATACTTAGGACCATGTGATATTTCAGTTTTTCCTTTTTAATAAATCTGCAAAAATGTCAATTCTGTGTTTTTCTGTCAATATGGGGTGCTGTGTGTACATTGAGGAAAAAAATGAACTTAAATGATTTTAGCAAATGGCTGCAATATAACAAAGACTGACAAATTTACGGGGGTCTGAATACTTTCCGTACCCACTGTACTCAAAATTATTGCGCTATTATTCTATTGTGTTCGTCTGTTTAGCAGCACTCATTCACTTGCGTAAGCCTCGTGCACTCCTGACAGCAAAATCTATATATTTGCATGACTTTCTAACATTTACAGATGAAGTATATAACTGTGACATGTCCGTTATGCACTGGGGAAAACACAATGTCTCAAATGCTTTAAACAGCACAGATATATTCAGTTTGCCATGATGGATCGATTAGATCCGTGATCGACATTAAGGGCTGCTTAAGAATAAGCGTGCACATCAAATTATCTTGACTCATTGAACCTGGATTGAATTAGTGAGATTGCATGAATTTAAATTGTCATTTATGAAACTACAGATTGATTTGTTAGGTTATTTTAAGTCAGGTTTTGGACATTAATCCACGATTTTCTTAGCGTCTTTTATGAAACAGCCCCCTGGAATGAAAGACTGGGATTTGATTTGATTTGATTTGATTTGATTTGATTTGATTTGATTTGATTTGATTTGATTTGATTTGGATTTGATTTGGATTTGATTTGATTTGATTTTTGTATAAATATAATTATTCTACATGCCATTTTATGACCTCACATTCACTGATTCACTGAATCTTTCCCATTATTACATCATAATTATTGAAAAATGGGTATTTTATTTAAATTTTAAATAAAATTAAACATTTTATTCCAAATGATTTTTCCCCAAATTCTTGCATAATTATTCTTCATGCCATTTTTACAAACTCGCATTCATTGGAGACTGAAACGTACCCATAATTCTGTCATAATTATTGGTGTATATTTGTACCGTTGCAGGCGAAGCTAAGTCGACTATGCGAGCAGGATAAAGTAGTGAGAAATCAAGAAGAAAAACTGCAGCAGCTCCACAGAGAAAAGGTAGCAAACATCTCCCTCCTCAGCGTCTCGCAGTGTGTTGTGACGCCCGTCTCACTCGTGCATGTGTGTGTTGCAGCACACGCTGGAGACGGCCTTGCTGTCGGCCAGTCAGGAGATCGAGATGAGCGCTGAAAACCCTGCGGCGGTGCAGAGCGTCATCCAGCAACGGGACGTCCTGCAGAGCGGCCTGCTCAGCACCTGCAGAGAGGTGTCGCGTGTCAACTCCGTACGTCCCTCGTTCCGTTTGCTTTGATTGATGCAATGCTACACGCTCTCAGTCGCTCACCCATAATGCTGTGCTGCTAAACAGGAGCTGGAGCGGAGCTGGAGGGAGTACGATCGGCTGGAGGCGGACGTCACAATGGCCAAAACTAACCTGCTGGAGCAGCTGGAGGCCCTCGGGAGCCCACAGGTGACACGTTTGATTGAATACTAGCAGTATGCGAATGTACACTATATTGCCAAAAGTATTGGAACACCCCCTTCTAATGAACAGGTTTGACTGCTTTAGTAATTTCCATGAGTACAAATCTTAATGTTTAAGCATATAATGATATTCTCTAGGGAATTGTGTGCTTCTAATTTTATAGCAACAGTTTGAACAGGACCCTTTTCTATTCTAACATGACAATGCCTATAAGCCTATGTATAAGGCAAGTTTCAAAAAGAAATTGATTGAGTCAACAGTTCAACAGCTTTATTGTCTTTGTATTAAAATACAACGAGATTACAGTGCAACTCCCTTTAGTGCAATTTAAAAACGCTTAGTACAACATAAAAAAAACACAATAGGACATTACATAATAAGTTATTGAAAGTAAAAGGTGGTATAAAAATAGCAGCATGGATTATTTAGTGTTCTTATGGCCCATGGGAAGAAACTGTCCCTTAGATAGGAGGTTTGAGTCTTAATTGATCTGTAGCGCCTACCTGAGGGCAACAGATCAAATAGGTGGTGGGCTGCGTGGGAGGAGTCTGACATGAGGCACCGGGAGCTGGTGATCTCCTCTAGGAAGGGCAGAGGGCAACCGATGATCTTTTGAGCTGAGTTGATGACCCTCTGTAATGACTTCTTGTCTCCAGCTGAACTCCCAGCATACCATGCGTGATGGAATAAGTGGACTGATAGAAGCACAGCTGCAACAGAAAGTGGAGGCACTGCTGGGCCTTCTTTATCAGTGCTGTGATGTTGGTGGACCAGAGAAGAGTCTCTGAAATATGTACCCCAAGAAACTCTCTCTACACAATCTCCATTTATGTAAAGGGGTTATGATCCCCCCCTATTTCTCCTAAAGTCAATGATGACCTCCTTGTTTTTTGTGGTGTTTAGCTGAAGATGATTTGCTGTGCACCAATCTGTTAAATGCCGCACCTCTTCTCTATATGCCATCTCATCCCCTCCTGAAATGAGTCTGTCCACTGTCATATCATCTGCAAACTTTATTTGTGGGGTGGGTTGGAACACAGTCGTAGGTATAGAGAGGTAATTTATTGATCAGGATATCAGGAATGATAGTGTTAAAGGCTGAGCTGTAATCTATGAAAAGCAGCCTTACATAGTTTCCTGCATGCTCTAGGTGACCAAGTGCAGTGTGGAGGGCAATGACGATGGCGTCCTCAGTGCAGCGGTTTGCCCTGTAGGCAAACTGATAGGGATCAAATGACAGAGGGAGGCAGGCCTTGATGTGACGCAAGACCAGTCTCTCAAAGCACTTCATCAACACTGATGTCAAAGCAATAGGCCTAAATAGGCTTCAAGCTACAGTCTGTGGTTGTTTTAGGGACAGGGATGATAACAGACGATTTTAGGCAGGTAGGGATGATGGCTTGGGCCAAGGAAAGGTTAAAAAAATCTTAGTGAGAATCCCCGAAAGCTTTTCTGCACATACCGAGAGCACTTTCCCTGGTACTCCATCAGGATATATATACAGGTGCTGGTCATATAATTAGAATATCATCAAAAAGTTGATTTATTTCACTAATTCCATTCAAAAAGTGAAACTTGTATATTATATTCATTCATTACACACAGACTGATATATTTCTTATACATCTCATGAAAGTCAAAAATCAGTATCTCAAAATATTAGAATATTTACATTTGAGTTTGAATAAATGACCATCCCTACAGTATAAATTCTGGGTATCTCTTGTTCTTTGAAACCACAATAATGGAGAAGACTGCTGACTTGGCAATGATCCAGAAGACGAACATTGACACCCTCCACTAAGAGGGTAAGTCACAGAAGGTCATTACTGAAAGGTGTGGCTGTTTACAGAGTGCTGTATCAAAGCATATTAAATGCAAAGTTGACTGGAAGGAAGAATTTGGGTAGGAAAAGGTGCACAAGCAACAGGGATGACCGCAAGCTTGAGAATACAGTCAAGCAAAGCTGATTCAAACACTTGGGAGAGCTTCACAAGGAGAGAACTGAAGCTGGAGTCAGTGCATCAAGAGTCACCACGCTCAGACGTCTTCAGGAAAAGGGCTACCAAGCCACTTCTGAACCAGAGACAACATCAGAAGCATCTTAACTGGGCTGTGGAGAAAAAGAACTGGACTGTTGCTCAGTGGTCCAAAGTCCTCTTTTCAGATGAAAGTAAATTTTACATTTCATTTGGAAATCAAGGTCCCAGAGTCTGAAGGAAGAGTGGAGAGGCACAGTATCTATGTTGCTTGAAGTCCAGTGTGAAGTTTCCACAGTCTGTGATGATTTGGGCTGCCATGTCATCTGCTGGTGTTGGTCCACTGTGTTTTCTAAAGTCACAGTCAACGCAGCCATCTACCAGGAAATTTTAGAGCACTTCATGCTTCCTTCTGCTGACAAGCTTTATGGAGATGCTGATTTCATTTTCCAGCAGGACTTGGCACCTGCCCACACTGCCAAAGGTACCAAAAGCTGGTTCAATGACCATAGTGTTACTGTGCTTGATTGGCCAGCAAACTCGCCTGACCTGAACCCCATAGAGAATCTGTGGGGTATTGTCAAGAGGAAGATGAGAGACACCAGACCCAACAATGCAGATGAGCTGAAGGCCACTATCAGAGCAACCTGGGCTCTCATAAACACCTGAGCAGTGCCACAGACTGATCGACTCCATGCCACGCCGCATTGCTGCAGTAATTCAGGCAAAAGGAGCCCCAACTAAGTATTGAGTGCTGTACATGCTCATACTTTTCATTTTCATACTTTTCAGTTGGCCAAGATTTCTAAAAATTCTTTCTTTGTATTGGTCTTAAGTAATATTCTAATATTTTGAGATACTGATTTTTGACTTTCATGAGCTGTAAGCTCTAATCATCAAAATTAAAAGAAATAAACATTTGAAATATATCAGTCTGTGTGTAATGAATGAATATAATATACAAGTTTCACTTTTTGAATGGAATTAGTGAAATAAGTCAACTTTTTGATGATATTCTAATTATATGACCAGCACCTGTATATATACATTTGGATTTGTACTCATGGAAATTACTAAAATAGTCAAACCTGTTCATTAGAAGGAGGTGTCCCAACACTTTTGGCAATATACTAGTGTATATTGAAGATGACTCCAATAGACATTGAGCTGAGGTGTTTGTTTGTGTGTGTGTGTGTGTGTGTGTGTGTGTGTGTGTGTGTGTGTGTGTGTGTGTGTGTGTGTGTGTGTGTGTGTGTGTGTGTGTGCAGACGGAGCCACCCAGCCAAAAACACGTCCAGATCCAGAAGGAGCTGTGGAGGATTCAGGATGTGATGGAGGCGCTGAACAAGAACAAACCCAAGAGAAACACAGAACCCAGTGAGAGAACAAGAAAAACACACAAACACACTCAACTCACTGATAATCAACAACACGTCACTAACAGACATGAGCAACAGTAATGACACTTTTTTTCAGATTTCTACTTGTTCTGCCAATGTTTTTATTGGCCTCCGCATGAAAATGACACATTTTTTAACCTTTTTATAATCTGTAAATGTTCATATATTTAAGATTTATTTTGCAATTTTTATACTTTTTTTATAATTATTATATTTATTTAAAAAAAATTATAATTATGTATTATATATAATTATATATTAAATTATAATATATAGCAATTTGCAATAACACAGTTTTTTACTTTGTCCAATTTCCATTTTATAATTCCTTTAGTTTTATACTTTAATGTGTATTTTAAAATCTGTACATTTTCATGTATTAAGATTTATGCTTGAATTATTATTTTACTTTTTCTATGTATTTTTTTACACATATTTTTTATTTAAAAAATGATTTACAGTAATTTGCAATAACACAAGACAAAAATTATACAATTTTAAACCTTTTTCCAATTTCCATTTAATATTTCTGTATTTAGATTTATACTTTAAAATATCTGATATTTATACTTCTTATTTTAAATAATACATTTTATTTGACAATATTATAGTTTTTACTTGTTTTTTTAATTTGCCAGTATCATTAGTTATTTTAATTTTATTTATATACTGTTATATACTGTTAATTTTATTGTTTATTTACATTTTTGTCATTTTTATTAGTCTGTTAATTTTTTTTTATATCACAGTTTACCTTGAATTTATTTTTATTTAGTGTTTAAGTACTAAAATTAGTGATTTTAGTACTTAAACACATTTTAGTTAGTTGTCAGGGCAACATTTCTAGTTTACATGCAAGTTTTTCATCTAATATTTATTTATTATTTCATTCCAGCTTTATTTCAGTTAACTGAAACCATAGTTTTCATTTTAGTTAACAAAAGCAACACTAGCAGCCATGAATTCATAAAGATTTCACCCTCCTCCTTCTGTATTTGTAGGTTTTCCTGGCGCAAACCCCCTGTCAAGCCTGCATAAAAGTGAAGTAAGTGATTATTCCAGACATCATGATGATAATGGTTGTGTAATTGTCTAAACGAGCGCACGCACGCACACACACACACACACACTAACGATCCTCAGGGCGAGTTGACCTGTATTGTGCTGCTGTGGTTAGTTGTTGGCGGTGACTGTCGGTTGTGTGTAGGAGTCAGATTCGGTGCCTCCGCGTCCTCCTCTCCCGTACTCGTATGAGGGGGGAGACCGGCCTCCTCACGCGCCCCGCACCACCCCTCACCGGCCCGAGGACCGCAAGGCCGCCCAGCGCAACGGTGCCCACAGCGTAAGACGCAGCTGTGACCCCCTCGCCCATCCCATTCCATCTTCATTAACCCATCGCTTCAGAAACCCAGCATCAGTTTGCTTTTGAGTTTAGATTGTGTTTTTGTTAGTGATAGAAGTATATATCTGCCATTCTGAGATGAAAAAAACACAACCGCTTTGTGTTTATTCCCCATTATCTCAGCCTCATCTGTGGATATTCAGTTATTTCTGCCTGATTTTTTTTTATGTTATTAATTTTTACTGACCACCTATGCATCATTTAACGTCATAAACAATTTCTTCCATATTTTAAAAAATCTGTATTCATTTTTACTGACCACCTATTGTCCACCTATTATATGTCTTAATAATTTCAGCCTTATTTATTTTATTTTTTTATTTTAATTTTTGCTGACCACCAATACAAAATTTTAAATCATTAACAATTTCTGACTGATTTTTCCCCACAATTTTTGTTATTAATTTATACTGACCACCTATACATTATTTACCTTTGTCAAATAAATGAATACATACATAAATGCATTATGCAATAAAACCACTACCTATACTTTAGGTTATTCAATGTTATTAAAAATAAATAAATGAAGTGTATTAATAATAATAATAATAATAATACCAATAAGAGCAGCCATTAAACATTTTTAAATGAAATAAATTAATATTATTTATATTTTATTTAGCCTATTTGAAATACTAAATTGCATAAATTATGTACCTGCATTATATCAGTCTCCTACTCTTTAGATACCAGCTTTTGAAGGAATATTTCATCCTAAAAAAGCAACTTGTATCATTATTTACTCATCCTCATATCACTACAAGCTTGTTTGGTGCTATTTTTCCCCTGTAATGAAGAAATAGTTTTGGTCATTTAGTCATTTTGGGCAGAATATTCATGTTAAAAATTATTATAATTTTTTTTTTTTCAAAAAGCCATTTGGGTTGACTTGGTTTTTATTTCAAGTGCTTTTTGCTTTTTAACCCTCTTGGTTTTTATAAAACGTTCATCCTTGAGCGCTTCCTGTAAGACATTCAGTAGATCAGCAGCATTGCGTAGGTTTGTAGCTCATCCTTTGTGAGGATTAGTTTTTTATTTATTCATATTTTAATATGTAATCCGTGATCATAACCTTCACGTAACGCCAGCAGAATGGGTGCGTCTGGTCTGGTAAATCATGTGTAAACGGGTGAAATCTCTGCTCTCAGGGGCCGGATTACAGACTGTATAAGAGCGAGCCGGAGCTCACCACCGTAGCCGAGGTCGACGAGAGCAACGGCGAAGACAAATCTGAGCAGACGGCAGAGAAAGAGCCGCCCGGCATCAACAAAGGTGCCTGAAACACATCAAACATAACTCTTTATCGTTTCTATCTCTGCATATTAACTCTATATATCACTTAGAGTCCTAAACTTCCTGCTGGTCGCTGATCTCTCTGTCTCTGTCTGTCAGGCGTAGTTTACCCCGTCGGAGTGGTCAGTCCCAGGACTAAATCACCCATGCCTGAATCCTCCACCATCGCCTCTTATGTCACCTTGAGGAAGAGCAAGAAACCTGATCCCAGAACAGTAAGGATGCAGTTTACATACTGCTTTACAAATCATATGTTTAATAGAATGTAATGTAGATTTTCTGAGGAAAAATGTAAATTGTGTTTGGCTTTGCAAAACAAATGGTTGTGCTGGTTGGTTAAATTCTGGTTAGATTTGGCTTAGCACAGATAAATAAACATTTTAAACAGTAATATGCTCCGCTGGTCACATTACTTTAGCTTCCAGCTATCATCTGAGAAATAAAAAGGTTATTTTGCATTTTAGATTCAATTTTATGTATTTTTAATATAATATAATAAATTAATTAATTCCTTTGTATAGTCATGTGTATATTTTAATAAATGAATATATAATATAAAATATTAATGTATATATAATTACATTTTTAAGTTAATACTTGATAATTTTGTATAATATTAGTTTAAATAATATATTTTATATTATTTCTAATATACATTCTTGTAATTGTCATATATGTGTGTATACATTTCATATTATTAAATATATTTAATTATATATATAAATTGTACGGTACTATATTCTTAATATTAATTATAAATTTTTATATTAATAATCTTGTATTAATAATATTGGTATTATATTAGTAGTATTATATTTTATACACAGTATATATAATATTAATAGAAATACAACATTTTATATAATAATATATGTATGATAATTAAAAATTAAAAATTATTTTGTTTAATATAGAATTTTAGTATTTTATATGTATATATAATATACACATTTTGTTTGTTAAATACATAGTTTTTGCTTAATATTTTATATTAACTTTTATTAAGTGTGTATGTGTGTGTGTGTGTGTGTATATATGTATGTGTGTGTGTGACCCTGCACCACAAAACCAGTCTTAAGTCGCTGGGGTATATTTGTAGCAAAATTATCCATTTTTCTTTTATGTCAAAATCATTAGGATATTAAGTAAAGATCATGTTCCATGAAGATATTTAGTAAATTTCCTACTGTAAACATATCAAAACTTAATTTTTGATTAGTAATATGCATTGCTAAGAACTTCATTTGGGCAACTTTAAAGGCGATTTTGTCAATATTGAGATTTTTTTGCACCCTCAGATTCCAGATTTTCAAATAGTTGTATCTCGACCAAATATTGTCCTATCTTAACAAACCATATCAATTTTAAGCTTATTTATTCAGCTTTCAGATGATGTATAAATTTATTTTATGGTTTTGTGGTCCAGGTCACATATAAGTATTTGTGTATGCATATACAGTGTAATGCGTGTGTTTAGTCCCAGCCGCAGGACCGTCCACGCAGTGCGGTGGAGCACATGAGCAGCGCTGTCGAGGTGGGACGAACACGCATGAGTGTGGAGGAGCAGATGGAGCGAATCAGGAGGCACCAGCAGGGGGCGCTGCGTGAACGAAGACGAGAGGACGGATCGCTGTCCCGCAGCCTCTCCTTCACCAAAGACAACCCCTACTACACCCTACAGGTACCAGAGGTGTTTATGTGCTTAAAAATACACTGGCCAGCTTGCAATTTCTGCATTTTAAACATGATATGCTGTTATTGGCTGGGATTTTGTTGCCTTATGTTGCTATTTTACTTCGAGGACAGAAATATGACACTGTAAACCTTGTGTCTGTTAGTTGACTATCATCTGAGGTTTATAAATGCTCGGCCATGACCTGCATTTGTCTCACATGAGTGAAGCAGCTCAGACTACCACAGGACATGAATATATCAAAAACGAACCATCCGTGTCACATTCCCATCATGCCTCTGGTCCTGGGCTCTTCCTCTCATAAACCTGCTCTGTCCGGACTGCGCTGTAATTCAAAGCCGTGAGTCAGCGTGCTGCTGATAATTCCCCACAGCGCTGCACTTTGCCGTTTTCTGGCTCGCTGCGTTCCTGCCAGGCTTCAGAATGGACGTCTGTGAATGTCTCCAGCGTTTCTTGTTTATCGCTTCCTCTTCTGTTCTCTCAGATGCGTAAGAAGAGCCCGGCGATCTCTCCAGATGAGCAGGACGACCGTAGAGACATGTCGCCTGAGGAGCAACCACAGCTGACGACCAAACCGACTGATGCAGAAGAAAACTGCAAGAATACTGAAGATGTGCAATCTGGAAATGCCAACTTGGAGAACAAGGTACATATTCATATACACAAACAAACATTTCCAAGAACAGCTTTCCTGGAAAAACTTACATGTAATAATTTAATAATTACATATAATCATTTAAATATATAAATATTCACAATATATGTATATATATAGAGAGAGAGAGAGAATTTTATTTAAATAATCATTAATCATAAATGATTATTTAAAATCATAAATAGTTCTTTGAGTGCTGTTTGCATTTTGTTTTTATCCTTATCCATCAATAATGACTGGACAACTCATGAAAAATCATTTGAATTCATTGTTCAAAATCCCTATAAATGTGCATGACACACAAATATACAAGCATTACTGATAAAGTTTGCCTAGGGTTATTATAGTTAACTAAAACATAAACATAAAATAAAATAAACATGGACTAAAATAAAATAACATATATATTTTTTTTAAACTTTATTGTATTCCAGCCAGTTGCTAAGGATACATTTGTCAATTTTATTTAGTTTATGTTTGTGTAGCAAAATAACTAAAACTGAAATAAATAATGATAAAAACTATATAGGCATGTAAAAAATCAAATAAAAATTAAAAAGTATAATAAAAATGTCAAAGGCACACAACAAAATTACTAAAACTGTAAAATGAAAACAGAAAATATTACAACCTTAAAGCTATTAATTAAAAATATAATAGTGTCTTAATGATACTAAAATTACACCGCTAAAATAAACAGTTGATCATGGTCATATAAGCAAAAATATTCAATTTATTATATGTAGTATTCTAGTTGGGTTAGGTCAAGCTTTATATTATTATTATTATTATTATGTGTTATATATGCCAATTTTTATTAATGCATATTGATATTGCATTGGTATTAAAACTGGGATCAAGAATGGTGAACTAGTATAGTGACCACCCTCACATGAATTATTTCATTTATATATTTAAAATAAATATATATCATCATCAGCTATGTAAATATCCCTCACAGTGAGCACTCTGTAGGGTCCCTGTGAATGGCGTTTGTGTATTTGATGTGTTTGTGTCTGTGCTCAGGAGAAAGCGGCCATGTCCCGATCGGCCTCCATTAAAGAGGCTCTTCTGAAGAGCGCGGGTCCTAAACCAGTGCTGAACAAGGACCAATCAGAGCCCAAACGCACGAGTCCGCTGGACTACCGCAGGACTCTGGCCACTCAGAACAGGTACAAACTGCTTCACACTGATCTGAACACAGACACACACACACACACTCAGGACTGACCGCTCTCCGCTGTGTGTGTTAGCTTACAGACGGCCGTCATGGTGCGCGTGGGCACTGAGGAAGACGAGGAGGAGGATGAGGAGGATGAGAAGCCCTCCAGTCAAGAGCAGGACGTGTCATATGAGCTGAGCAACAGCAAACACAGCACAGTGATGTCAGGTGAGCAGTGAAGATGAGCTCTCTTCTCCATTAAACTGCACTCAGAACATTTGGATTGAAAGGAAAGTGTTGAAAGACCTTCTCCTTACTGCTCTGTGTATCTCAAACTGGAACCACTAACACTATTTGTATTTGTGTTTGAAACTTTTTAGTGAATATATTCATTTGTATATTTATTAATTGATATGTTCATTTATATTTTAAATTATATAGAGATTAATTCTTTATTAATTTAAATGTTTTTTTATTTTATTTAATATATATTTATGCATTTATATATATATCTATATATATATATATATATATATATATATATATATATATATATATATATATATATATATATATATAATTTTTTTTTTTTTTTTTTACTTCAATATTGATTTATATGTTATATATTAATTAAAATCATTTTATATATTTAAATCAATATAAAATATACTGTATTTGTATTTAAATATATATATGTATTTATAACTTATACATTTTTGTATATTAATTTAAATATTAAAATAAAATTTTATATAACTCACCTCAAGCTGATACAACTGTTGTGTATTTGAGTGTTTTACCACTTTTTGTGAATTTGATTATAATGAATAATATACTCATTTCTATATTTATTTGTTCATTTATAAAATAAATTATATATAAATTAATTATATATTATTATATATGTATGTATTCAAATTAATATACGATGTGTATGTATATATTTAAATATCTGTATAGTTACAACTTACACTCATTTATGTATCATTTACATTTACGACTACTATGTATTTTTGATTCACTAAAAAGAATCGGTTCAAAAGAGTCATTTTGAAGTTATTTTATAGACTCTTCCAGTATTTTTAAAAACAGCCGGTTCTGCACAAGAAGTCTTCATTTAATGCCCTGCTTGAACGTGTGATTAACCAGCTTGTCTCTCTGTCTGTTTCTGTGTGTGTGTGTGTGTGTGTGTGTGTGTGTGTGTGTGTGTGTGTCTGTCTGTCTGTCTGTCTGCATGCGCTGTGGGTTTTGCAGTGAACAGTCTGTCGACTCCGCCCCAATCTCCAAGCTCCTCCTCCTCCCCCCCGCCTCCGCCCTCCCCCCCACAGCTGACGGACGGATCGCACTTCATGTGTGTGTGAGCGGAGAGATGGACGAGTAAGACACACACACACACACACACACTGTCTGACTCGCTTCACCACAGACGTCACTGTGTTTGTTTGAATCGTGTTTTTACTCTGTGCTCTCAGTAAGTGTTTGTAATGACTCTGCTCATAAAATCAATCCGACAGGAGACGCTTTCTGAGCATCATAAATACAAGCACGTGTGTGTGTAATAATCTGTCTGTTCTCGGAGGAAAATGAAGGATCCTCTCAAATGAAGCAGTAATTAGCCTCCCAACTAGAGTTCATTAACTTCATAGAGTCTCAGTGAGCATAAAGCTTCACTAATTAACAGTGCAGTTAAGAGTCATTCAGACGCCACTGCACATGACAACACGTTCATTATTTATATATATATATACACATATACATATACATTTACATATACTCTCTTTTTTTTTTCCATATATGCATCAGTTTTATTCAGAGGCCCAAACTGAGCAAATATATATTTGGTGGCGATCCTGATATTTCTATTGACAATATAAACATTGTTTGTTATGATTTGTATTACTTGCATGAACGCATAACTTTTAATTGCTGTTCTGTGGAACAGAGAGTATTTTAATTTGTTTTTGTCAGTAAGTGAAGTCAATTAAACACAAAGGCAATTTGTGTTACTTAATGAAAACCTAACTCGGGTGTTATGATGTAAATTTAAAAAGTACTGCATTATTTAACTGTTAAAAATTCTTCTTGATTGCATGAAGATTGCATTTGTTTTGCACGGCAGTATAAAGTTCACAAAGAAATGCCAGAGCCGCATTTCACTCCAAAATCAAAAGAAAAACATCAGTTATATTTTACATTATGCTTCTTTTTTTCTTTTCTTTTTTAATAAGCAAATAAAGCAATACAAACAGACAAACAAAGGTAGAAAAAGATGTGTACCAGGAGAATGCTTACGAAAGAAAGAAAAATAAATACAGGTGGAAACAATTAAACAGACAAATAGGAATATGGAAAAAACAAAAAAAACATACATACAAATAATGAAATATGCTTTTGGGGCAGTTGTTTTGAATTATGACATTATTTTGGCAATTAGACACAATTTCCTCTAAACTGAGTCATGAAAATCATCGCGTTTGAAAGCCTTTTTGTTAAAGGGGTCATATAATGTTGCTAAAAAGAACATTATTTGTGTATTTGGTATAATGTAGTGTGTTTATGCGGTTTAAGGTTCAAAAAACACATTATTTTCCACATACTGTACATTATCGTTGCTCCTCTATGCCCCGCCTTTCTGAAACACGCAGATTTTTACAAAGCTCATCGTTCTGAGAAGCGAGGCGTGCTCTGATTGGCCAGCTATCCAGTCGCCTTGCATCGCTGTGTAAACATATATATATATATATGTGTGTGTGTATATACTGTGTGTGTGTGTATATGTATATATATGTATATGTGTGTGTATATACTGTGTGTGTGTGTATATATATATATATATATATATATATATATATATATATATATATATATATATATATATATATATATATATATATATACACACACACACACATGTGTGTAGAAAATTAATAGAGATTAATTCATATGCAGAAAAGTATGTGTGTATAAATCTTAGTGGTCTGTTTTGAAACAAATGTTTTTTGGGATCAAATGTGACATGACTTGGATTTTTTCCTTTTTTAGAGATTGATATAGATACGGAGATTTTAATATATCTTAAATACAAGTGTGTAAAATGTTGTTGTGTTTGTCCAGCAGCCCCTCCTCCGACATCAGCAGCATGTGAGGGGACGTCCCGCCGTGAGCCAAACACATCATCATCATCATCATCATCATCAGACAGACAGGAAGTGCTGCCCATCAGCTGCCCGACACACAGCGACGTCCAGGCCTCAGTTCAAACCATTCTTTTATAGTGATTATTATTTATATTCCTCTTGTTCTCTTGAGTTTTATTGTTTGATCGGGTGTGCAGACGCGTCTGAGGTGCTATCAAACCCTCGCTGATGTACATTACAGCGCCCAGACTCACCGTCAACAGGAAGTGGAGCGTAAAAAGCCCATAAACGCACTGGTTTTATTCAGACTGCCGAGGGTCACGTTCATCGTTGGCTTGTTTTATATGGATTTTAATCAATCGCTCCCGGTTTTACTTAAGTGTTGGTCGATGCGATTTTTAGTACTCATATCTTTTGCACTGTCCAACACCCATCGTTTCTTTTTTGATATCAGACGATTTGTGTATAAACGATGTACAACTATAAACTTTCAATAAGGTGCCACCGCACTGCTGCCGATGGACAGGATTTGTAAATGATCTGTATGTTGGATAGTCCGCAATAGCCACCACACTGTTTCCCGACACACTCATGAATGTTCCAGCTTACCTTTTATTTTTCTATGGCTGAGATATATTTAACTAGAGAGACGAGTACAGAGTATTAGAGTTTTAAGAAGAGTATTCCAGAGGTCGGCTTTAGTTTGAGGAGAATAGCACACGAGGAGCGAGCGTTTTAAAACAGTTGATAAAGCAATAAGCAGGGTTTGGTGTTCAACTTTGATGTATAAACTGTAAAGTTCATGATGTATATACTGTACACCATACAATGAGCAGAGACGCAGAAGAGGTTATGTATCAGAGTCAATATGCAAATGTTCATATTTCATCTGTTTTATATCATGTGAAATAAATGTTGATGTTCTTATATATATGAAAAGCTTTCGATTTCTTTTTTCTGATTATTGGAGTTTGCACCTCATGAATGATACAAAATTTTAAAAAACAAATTATACTTTATATATTTAATTTTTATTAAAAAAATATTTACAATCAATTATACATTTTATGTAAATTTTCTTAAATATATTTTATTTTTATGTATTTAATTTTATTTTTAAAAATCACATAAAATACATTCAATTATACACATTTTCTCTATATTTTATTAAATGTGAAATGTATGTATATGCAATGTTTAACTTAAAATGAATAAAAATATTTTTATATAGCAAAATTAGAAAATTATTCATTAAAATATCTATACGATTCTATATAAATGATATATAAAAATGTTTTGTATAATTTTGTTATATAAAGTATGTGCTTTAGGATGTGTGTGTAAATATTTTGATTAACTTTACAAATATTGGAATTAGAAGAATATTGGATTTTAATTTTATTAAGATAATATTGTGAAGTACATGTTAAAATATATATTAAAATTATATACTTATTAATTTAAAATGATTAAAAAAATCAATTTTTTGTAAAACAATTTGTTATTATATATAAAAATTAATTTACTTTTAGTATTTTTTTCTCCTTTTATTATTAATACAAAAAGTTTAGGACAAGGACATATTGTACCACTTAAAAGTTTTTAGATATATTTCTGATAAACTCTTGTAGCCGGTTAATTACGGAGCTGGAGTCGCAGCTGTCCAGTCGCCGCTGCTAGTCATTTGATTTTTGTGCT
Source organism: Onychostoma macrolepis (assembly GCF_012432095.1). Classification (NCBI taxonomy): domain Eukaryota; kingdom Metazoa; phylum Chordata; class Actinopteri; order Cypriniformes; family Cyprinidae; genus Onychostoma; species Onychostoma macrolepis. Next base: position 33,067,589 of record NC_081158.1, read on the forward strand.
TAATGAGAATTTCTGCCAGTGTGTGTGTGTGCGTGCGCGCGCGCGCACCTATATATATATATATATATATATATAAATATATCCCGGTGGGGACTTAAACTTGAATACACAGACTCATGGGGACTCGTGTCATGTGGGGACTTAAATTGAGGTCCCCATGGGGAACAAGCTTGTAAATCATACAGAATTAAGTTTTTTTGAAAATCTAAAAATGCACAAAGTTTCCTGTAAAGGGTAGGTTTAAGTGTAGGGCGATAGAAAATATGGTTCGTACAGTATAAAAAGCATTCCGCCTATGAGTAGGCCCACAAGAATAGCAAACCAGACGTGTGTGTGTGTGTGTGTGTGTGTTGACTATATGATCTCAGAGGCTTTACAGAGAACACTCTCCCAAAACTATACAATTAAATACAGGACAAAAACAAGCTTTTGGAATTTAGTACTTCCAGTTATATTAATGTACGAAGCGTAAGAGTTTTAGTTTTAAACAGTTAATTAGGTGATTTGTCACCATCTGCTGGCTTGATGCAGTACTGCAACACAGTGTAGCGCCCTCCGCTGCTCATATTGTGTAAAACCACGAATAATTTCTCATTAACGATAATATAATTTTCAGTGTTTCGTAAATGTGCACCCTCTCAGTAAAAATATCAAATGTAATAAAATGTTTATTTATTATTTGGCCTCAAAATGCTCCAAACACAGTTAATGCATACTCTGGGTTTTGATTCTCGTGTGTAAATCCCATAAACAGGAAACTGACGCCATCTAGTGGTGTTTTCCAGGAAGCGACGTTTAAATGTCAGAAAGGTTAATCTGACTCAGATTTCCTAGATTCTTGTGATAATGGAGTAAATAATGAGTCTGGAAACCCCCCACCTGAGACACGCGAGAAATGCTGCAGATAAAAGTTTCTAACCCAACAATAAGACCAGAATCAGAGGAAAATCTGTAGGCTAAATACAGTAACACTCGCTTTCATAAAACCACCTGCACCTCCGCTGCAGTTTCTGCATAATACATGGGTTTTATTTCTGTGTTTGTTTTATTTTTTTACTAAATAATACATAAAATACACCTCACGTTTGTTATATATGTTATAATAAAATGCAACAATATTATACAAATGCAGGGGTGGACTGGCCCTGGACTTTTTGGCACAGAGCGGCCCACCACACCATCTCATTAAAGCTATTTTTAACACCACTTACTAACATACAATATAACCCAATAGATAAATAAAAATGCTTTTTTTTTTTAAATTATTGTCATTAGCATTAATGAATGACCATCATACTTGTTTACATTATAATTGGTCTTTCCTGGTGTATATGGTAATTTGTAAATAATATCTTCACACATCTCTTTTACATCGAGGACAGTTTAATATGACTAAAGTTAAATGCCTACCATGATATCAGTCCAAATAACAATGCTCTGCTCTAAGACTCGGAGGTGCAGAATGTGGACTGTTTTTTATTGTGCCTTTCAATTGATTGACAAGAGTTTTTTTATGATGAAGAATTTTATGATGATGAAAAATACATAAACTGTAATATGTGAAATATATAAAGTTACAATTTAGAATAGCTGTTTTCTATGGAAATGTATTGTAAAAAAAATATTTACATTTATTTCTGTGATCAAAGTTGAAATTTCAATGTCACGTGATTCTTCAGAAATCATTCTAATATGCTGATTTGCTGCTCAAGAAACATTTCTGATTATTATCAATGTTGAAAACAGTTGTGCTGCTTCATATTTTTGTGGAAAATGTTATAGATCACCATTTAGTCTGGTGGAAAAAAAATTATATATTTAACAAGGTTGTATTGAATTGATTTAAGTGACAGTAAATATGCTTATTACAAATTATTAATTTTATATCTAAAAAACTATTCTTTAATTGTATTCAACAAATAATCCTGAATTACAAATATGTAAATATATTACAAATATGTTATATATATATATATATATATATATATATATATATATATATATATATATATATATATATATATATATATATATATATATATATATATATATATATATATGCATCATATTTAACAGGTAGAATAAATTTATTGTGTTTTAGGAAATAATAATAATAATGATAATAATGTTAAATGCCAACATGTTTCATCTAGAGTCTTCTAATAGATGTTTTTACACCACTTAGATATTTTTTTTTAAAGTAAAATACCTGTTTCAAAGTATCTCATGTATGAGTTAATAAATCTATACTAATTTTAGTTAAATGTTTAATCTTTTATTTCAGTCAGATTTTAGAAGAAACATTCAAATAACTAAAGAACTTCATATTTGCATCTAAATATATCTTTATTGTGTTTAATAACAGTATTATTATTGTATTTTATTTCTTAAAGAAGTGGAAACAAATGAATATTAAATGAGTTTGAAATGAAGGCCTCCTTCTAAATGAAAATAAGCAAGATTACAAGGTCATCTCGCCATTTCGTTTTTTTGTTTGTTTGTTTTTTAATGGGAATTTTTCATCTTTATCTTGTATAATATTTGTGACCCTGGACCACAAAACTAGTCATAAGTAGCAGGGGTATATTTGTAGCAAGAGCCAAAATACTGGGTCAAAATTATCTTTATTAAGTAAAGATCATGTTCCATGAAGATATTTTGTAAATGTCCTAGCGTGAATATATAAAAATTTCATTTTTGATTAGTAATATGCATTGCTAAGAACAAGAACTTCATTTGGATAACTTTAAAGGCGATTTAGGATAACTTTTTTGCACCCTCAGATTCCAGATATTCAAATAGTTTTATCTAAGCCAAATACTGTCATATCCTAACAACCCATACGTCAATGGAAAGTTTATTTATTCAATCTCAATTTCACAAAATTTACCCTTATGACTGGTTTTGTGGTCCAGGGTCACATTAGTGTGGCGAGCACGTGGAAGCATTCATAATAAGCGCTACGTCATGCTCGCTCCTCCCCGCGCGCGCTCCCGATCAGCTTCCAGCAGTTCAGTTTCTCGATCCGGTCGCCGAAAGTCTCCGCGTTTCATCCGTTTCCCGTCGCTTAAACCCGGCCAGACCGCGCGCAGACGAGCGGAACCGATGGCTGCGATGACTTCTGACGGTTCCGAGCAAGAGTCGCCGAACCCGAGCGAACAAAACGGCGACGGGAGCGAGTCGGGCCTGCGCGCCGCCGATCCGGAACCGGCCGTTAAGATGGACGCAGCGGAGACCGACGAGAAGCCCAACGAACGCGAGTCTACGGAGCAAAAAACGGAGGAAGCCACGCGGGGAGATGGCAGCAACGACGAGGACGGCGAGACCGAAGTGGAGCCGGAGAAAGAGCCGCAGAAGAGCCCCGGCGGCGCGGACGGAACGGCGGAGCGGATGAAGAGAGAACAAAGGGAGGAGGAGAGCGCGTCTTCACCGGCGGAGAAAAACAGCGTTAACGGCGGCGGAATGAAGAGGCGAGCGAGTCTGGAGATGATGAGCTCATCCTCAGATGGAGAGCCGCTCAGCCGCATGGATTCAGAGGACAGGTGTGTGTGCAACCGATCATCGGCGTAACCGATATATTCAGCTTAAGCGGTCGTTTAAAAGGTTATTTCACCCAAAAACAAAAATTCAGTCATTATTGCTCACCCTCATGTCGTTCCAAACCCTTCAGACCTTCGGAACACAAATGTGACCCTGGACCACAAAACCAGTCATAAGGGTCCGTTTATGAAATTGAATTGTATACATCATCCGAAAGCTGAATAAATAAGCTTTCCATTGATGTATGGTTTATTAGCATAGGACAATATTTAGCTGAGATGCAACTATTTGAATAAATAAAATATTGAGAAAATCGCCTTTAAAGTTGTCCAAATGAAGTTCTTAGCAATGCATATTACTAATCAAAAATAAAATTGAGATATTTACGCTAGGAAATTTGCAAAATATCTTCATGGAACATGATCTTTACTTAATATGCTAATAATGATTGTTGGCATAAAAGAAAAATCGATCATTTTGACCCACACAATGTATTGTTGGCTGTTACTACAAATATATCTGTGCTACTTCTGACTGCTTTTGTGGTCCAGGGTCACAAATTAAGATATTTTTGATGAAATCTGAGAGCTCTCTGACCCTGCATAGACAGAAATGCAACTGAAATGTGAAACAGTCCATGTGACATCAGTGGCTCAACTTCAATTGTGCAAAGCTATGAGAATACGTCTTGTGCGCAAAAATAACATCATTTATACAACAGTTCTTCTCCCTGAGTTACCGTCTTTCACCATTTTGGAGAGTACCACGATGTATGCGCGTGCTTTCCTCAGAGCGTAATCAATGGCTGCGTGCGAAAGCTCTAAAATGCTGCCTTCGGGGGCATCAAGGCACGTCTGAATCCAAATTCTGCTTCTCTTCCTGTCTCCGGAGGTACCTTCTTCTGATCCAATTTTGAAGGCAGCATACATCTATACTTCGCTGCCTTTGATATCCCACAATCCTGTGCGTTCCATTCTGTGGTGGTTGAGTTAAAAAGTAAAGATGGCGTCTGAAAGTTGCGTTTGGTGGTCAGTTTGTGTAGATGTATATTTCTGACTAACGTTTTGCACTTTTGATGTTATTTCTAGCGAGAAATCAGTATTATAGTAATTAAATATTCATTTAGTTATCACCAAAACTCATTCTATAATGTTGTTGATCATTAAACCGTTACGCTGCCTCAAGCCCCGTTCACACTACAAGCAACAAAGCGACACGATCCCGTTCATTTCAATGGAGAGCTTCAATTTCGGGAGCGACAGCCAATAGGAAAGAAGACGGTTGAGCTCATGTGATTGTTCTCCTCTCAGCCATAGATAAACATATACAATGGAAGAAAGTAGGCTCTGTTTCTCATTCATTTTTGATTGTATGCACGGATTTAATTTAGATTTAGATTGTATTTAGTCTTTTGCCTCCAAAATGTTTGTACTTCGCAACAAGAAACCGGATTCGCTGTCAAGGCAACCAGTAGTGGGAACGCCCACTAGCGACCTCATCGCCAACCCCTCGTGAAATGCAGTGACAAAAGTCACTGCTAGTGTGAACGGGGCTTCAGAAGCCTGTCCGAAATCAGTTGCATGAATGCTGCCTGCAAAGTCGTGACCTCATAAGGCAGTAAGTCAGCAGCCTAGGTTTCGGATGCAGCCAAAGTAATCAGCATTGTTTACATTCAGGAGAAAACGCATGCATGCTGAACGTAAACTATGCTGATTACGCATGCATCATGGTACTCTCCAAAATGGCAGAAGACGTTAACTCGGGGAGAAGAATTGTTGAATAAATTGTTAAATTTGAGTTAAGTTGAGCCACTGATGTCACATGGACAATTTTACCGATGTCCTTACTACGTTTCTGGGTCTGGGAACATTTCAGTTGCGTTGCTGTCTATGGAGGGTCAGAAAGCTCTCAGATTTCATAAAAAATATGAATAATAATGGCAGAAATAACTATATTGCTAACAGTAATTCATCTAATATTCACAAGGCTTATTGTATAGTCTTATGGTCATCTCTTTTCTGTTTACTTAGTTATTTTGTCAAAAAGCAGAAATTAAATATCTGTTCTGAGACTGTGTATTGTATAGTCTTAAGGTAATTTATTTACTATTCTCTCTTTTATCGAAAGCGGAAATTCAACAAATATTATCTCTTCTGCAAATACATCATGTAACCATCAAAAACTTACAAAATAATTATATTCATAAGACATTGTATAGTACTATGGTTATTTATTTACGGTTTAGTTATTTTTTCAAAAAGCAGAACTTGAAACAAATAATATCTGTTCTGCTCAGAAAGAAGTTGAGTAATTATCTGAACTATACATTACATAAGTTGCTTCACCTGTAAATAGTTGTTGTTTTCTTTAGAAACACTAAACGGTGCCATTTATCTGCAGACGTGATAAGTGGCATGAGCTCTGATGTCAAAATGCAGAAACAAAACAGTTCAAATTGGTTTTACAAATCACTTATTAGACACACAAAAACTGTATAAATCATAAAAAAGCAATGTTTATCAATCTTTTTTTTTTTCATTTCTATTAATGTTATTTGTGTAGTTATCTAAATGGTTGCAAATATAAGCTACATTTCTCACTTGACAAGGTTTAATTAAACAACGCATTAATAATAATTCATTTTATTTATGGCTGCCTTTCAAGACACTCAAGGACACCTTACAATAATAACATACAAGATTAAACAGAAGAAAAAACAATAACACAATGAACAATAATACGAAAAAGCAATACCCAATAACAACTAAATCACTCAGGATAAGCTAATCTTAAAAAAAAAAAAGTTTTGAGACGTGATTTAAAAATTGAAAGACTACAACTATTACACGAGTCATGAGGTAAAGTATTCCAAATCGTCGGAGCAATACAACTAAAGGCTCTACTTCCCATGGTAGTCAAACGTACAGATGGTACAACAAGAGTCACAGAAGCAGAAGACCTGAGAGATCGGGTAGGTGAATACACATGAAGTTCACTCAGATATGTGCTAGATAAGGTGCTAGATTATGAAGAGCCTTGTAAGTAAAATCTTAAATTGAATTCGATATCTAATTGGAAGCCAATAAAGGTGACTTAAAGCTAGAATAATATGCTCATTCAACGGTGTTTGTGTAATGATCCGAGCTGCTGAATTCTGAACCATCTGAAGTTTATGATTACGTTTCTGTGAAACACCGCTGAGAAGAGAATTACAGTTGTAAATTTGAGGCGTGACCAATGCATGCACAAGGACAGCAGTACCATTAACAGAAACAGATGTTCGAAGACGATTAATATTTTGCAGATAATAATATGCTGACCGTGTAATATTATTTACATGTGCCTCAAAAGACAGAGTGCTGTCAAGGATGACACCCAGACTCTTAACCTGAAAAGGAGAGATAAGAGTCGTCGATACTAAGTGTAAAACGTCCACAGTTATGAAGTTTTGATTTAGTACCTACTAATAAGATTTCAGTCTTTGCACTATTAACTTTGAGAAAATTGCTTGTAAACCATGATTTAATTTCAGAAAGACAAAGCAAAAGAAAGGAAGATGGTAGTACTGAATTTGGCTTCGAAGACATATAGAGCTGGGTGTCATCTGCTTAATAGTGAAAATTTATATTAAATTTACAAAAAATCTGTCCTAGAGGCAATAAATAAGTAACACAAGAGGGCCCAGGACTGAGCCTTGAGGCACACCACTGGTTATCTGAAATATCTATAATTTTTATTTGAATGAACTGATTCCGACCAGATAGATAGGATTTAAACCAATCATGAAGGATGAAGGAATCGTACCAGTGATAAGAGAAGAATGTATAATTTGAGTTATCAGTGGTAACAAGGAAGTTAAACAAAACTTAACAAGATGTGTGGGAATGGGATCTAACTGACAGGTAGTAGATTGAGTTTTTTTTAACGCGTTAAACTATTTCATTAGCCGTAGGCAAATAAGAACTAGAAAAAGCAGTTAGATTGGAAATATGAAGAGAGAAGAATGAACCACATGCCCCATTATTGTGAGTTAATTTCTTATGAATAGTTTCAATTTTATCACTAAAATAAGTCATAAAAGTATCACGTAGTATTAGAATGTGAATATAATGAAAAAACATTTGGTGGTCTCAAAATATTATTCATTGTAGAGAACAATATTTTTGTATTCCCGCCACCAGAGTTTATCAAATTGGCATAATTTGTTTTAGCAGTAGAAAGGGCATCTTTGTTGTCTCTGATGTGGTGATCATACATTTCCTTGTGTACAATTAAACCAGATCTCATATATAAATGCTCAAATTGACGCCCCTTTGCTTTTAACAGACGTAACTCAGGAGTGTACCATGGAGCATTATGAGCAAATGAGACAATCCGAGTTCTAACAGGTGCAACAACATCTAAAACATTCTGCGACTGGTCGTTACAGTGAGAAGTCAACTCATCCAGGCTAAGTAATCCATCAGTGTTCAACAAGTTATCAACTTCATTAGAAAACACAGACAAATCAATATTCTTAATATTGCGAAATGTGATAGTACGACTTTGAGAAATTTTTGATATGGTTAATTTGGCACTGAAAGACACAAGTTTATGATCCGATATGGACAGGTCACGTGAACTACAATTAAAAGGTGTTCTTCCAGTACAACAAATATTTCTTGCTGGATGAAGGACCATCACCTTCAACTCAACCTAGCTATGACAGAACTGCGTGTAGTTTCAGCAAACCCATCACTTCATCACAATTTACATAACTCCTTCAAAAACAGCCAGAAACCTTGGAGCTGTGATTGATAAGCTGACTTTCTCAGACCACATTGCTAAAACTGCCCGGTCCTGCAGATTTGCATTATACAATATTAAGAAGATCAGGCCCTTTCTCTCGGAACATTCAACACAACTCCTTGTTCAAGCTTTTGTTCTGTCCAGACTGGACTATTGCACTGCTCTCTTGGCAGGTCTTCCAGCCAATTCCATCAAACCTCTACAATTAATCCAAATGCCGCAGCAAGATTAATCTTTAATGAGCCGAAAAGAACGCACGTCACGCCTCTGTTCATCAATTTGCACTGGCTGCCAATAGCTGCTCACATTAAATTCAAGGCATTAATTTTTGCCTACAGAACCACCGCTGGCTCTTCAGACTTATGTGCCCTCTAGAAGCTTGTGTTCTGCAAGTAAAAGACACATTATTGTGCCATCCCAAAGAGGCACAAAATCACTTTCACAGACTTTTTCATTAACTGTTCCCATCTGATGGAATGACCTGCCCAACTCAATCCCAGCAGCTGAGTCCTTACCCATCTTCAAGAAACGGCTAAAAACTCATCTCTTCCATCTTTATTTGACTCTCTAACTCTAGCACTCTCTATTATTTTATTTTATATGTCGTCTTATTTAAAAAAAAAAAAAAAACACATTTGACATTTATTGCATATTTATTCTCTTAACTGCTAGCTTTTCTTGTAAAACTAACACTAGTTTTCTTTTTTCTACTGTCTACTTGTTTCTTATAAAAAATAAATGTAAAAAAAAAAAAAAAACGGTTTAATTTTTCTATATTCTATCTACTCGTTTTCTTTTTATAAAAAACAAAACTTTTTATGTGTACTGCGTTAGGCTAACCAAGACTTGTAATAGCACTTGCATGTTGTTGCTCTTTTGTTGGTTTTGATTGCTTCTAATCTCCTCATTTGTAAGTTGCTTTGGATAAAAGCGTCTGCTAAATGACTAAATGTAAATAAGATCAAGTGTGTGACCTTTTGAATAAGTTGGAAAATCAATAAACCATTTCAGTCCAATGCTATCCAAGCTTGATGATACATTTTTTTTGTAAGAGTAGCTTTATCAACATGGATGTTAAAATCACCAACCATAATAACATTTGGATAAACAAAACATAATAAAGTTAAAAAAGCAGAAAGTTAAGTTAAAAAGTTAGTATTCGATTTTGGTGGACTGTAAACAGTTGTTATGATGGTGGGTAGCGGTCCATTAACTTGTAACACCATGGATTCAAAAGAAGCATAAGAAGGTACAGCCATAGTAGAGATCTTCCATTTCTTATTGTAAAGCATTGATAGACCACCACCTCGACCTGAGACTCGGGGTTGACAAGCATAAGCAAAACCTGGAGGAATGGACTGATTCAGCTGAGAAAAGTCATTGTGTTGCTGACATGTCTCAGTCAAACAGAAAAAAGCAAACTTACAGTCCTTCAGTACATTTTTACATTTATAGTACAACAATCCCAGAAGTATAGTTAAAATACATCTGGGATTGTTGTACTATAAATACACTGATGTTATTTCAAAGTCTAATTTGAGTCTTGCCCTTTTGTCACTTTAGTAACTAATTATTCCAGAGTATTTCTGTACCATAAAACAAGGAGGTGTTTTATGGCACTTTCTGTTGAGGCGCTGGATATCATCTGCCTTTATCATGACAGGGAGGCTCTTTTATTATTTGTCTTACTATAAAGGCACAAGAAAATGGATTCCTCGTTGTCCGTCACGCTGTAGACGGCCTCGCAGCACATGGGAAATCACCATAGACTATCTGCAGGCACGGTGGAACGAATCCACGGTAAACACATGTATCAGGTCAGCCCAGGGGTGGAGGCAGGAGAAAGAGCGAATGTGTGTGTGCGGATGGGAATCCCTGCTCTGTGCCAAACATGCTGCTTTGTGGAGCTTTCACTGGGAATAAAGCTCTTAAAATCCGAGCGGAGGCCCTGAGCCCTGCTGTTCGGGCAGCTGGAGGGGTTGAATGTAACTTTTGTGCGGGACGTCTGGGAGAGTATGACCCAGACCACACGACAACTGGCGGATAAGACAAGACGTGCTTTTAAAGTATAGCTCAGGTCTCATTTGGAAATGTTCATTGTCTTTAGATCCACAAGTAGTCCAGGTTATTCATCAGAAACATGCACTGAAATTATATTTCTACTAAAGGGATAGTTCACCCAAAAATAATTCCATCATTTACTCACCCTCAAGTTATTCCAAATCTGTGTGGGTTGGAGTTGATGGTAGCCATTGATCTCCATAGTATGGGAAAAAAAGTACTATGGAAGTCAATAGCGACTATTAACTGTTCAACAGGAGAAACTCATACAAGTTTGGAACAAACATTTAGTCACATGAAGGTGACTAAATGACAGAATGTTTTATTTTTGGGTGAACTATCCCGTTAAGTGGCAATATTTGCCCACTTGCATCATTTTTAGCACAACAATGGCATAATTTTCATTGGCTTTATTCTCAACCAGTGACTAATGTAAACACATCTTGATTGGCAGTTTCGTTAATGCACTCAACATGTGTGCAACTGGTTATAATGCTGCAAAAACAAAGAAATCTTTGATTCGACGTCAGCAGGTCTAAATGTAATGACACAGTCGACACTTCATTCAATTTCACCTTAATCACAACAGTCGTAATAAATTTAGTTTAATTGTACGCCGGCATTTCTAGTCTCCTTATCTTCAATTTGGGGGGCATTTATGCCTGAAGTCACTATTAATTTTCAGCCCTGATCATAAATCATTTTGTTAATTTCTCAATTATAATATTGATTTTGCATAAAAGTGTCATTTAACATACTGTTTCAGACCCTTGGAGTGCGAAAGGAGATTTTAGGTGAAGTCGCACTGTTCTTTGTGGACTGGGTCATATAATGAGCTTTGCATGAGGAACAGACCTAAATTGTATGTTGTTATAATATAAAAATGATCAGGTTTGATGTCAGTGAACTTGAATATGTGAAAGTGCAAATGAGTTTTGAGAGATCCGGTGCAGGGGAACTCCGCTGGATGGGACGTTTGAGTAAAAGCAGGTGTTAAATGTTTGCTCGTCCTCTTCAGCCAGTTTTGAAATCAAATCTCTCACGTACATTTGTAATGTCTGACGGCTCCTGCACGTCAGCCTAAAGAATTAAAAGACCCACATGTGTCGAGGTTTTAACCCTCTTTGTTGTCTGTTAGATGAGTACCGTGACCAGCTGCTTCTGCTTTCAAATAAAAAAAACAAAAAAAAACTGGTGCTAATATCTTTCAGATGTCAGACACTCAAATACAACTGTTTAGTGACCCAATAAATGTCTGAAATATTAATGCATTTCACGTTAGTATTTATTTTTAGTGGAGATGAAAAAGTCAAGCATTATTATTGTTCATACTTGTGGAAATTGATTTGAAGAAGTCCCTGATGCAAAATATTGAACTCTTGCATATACACCATTTATGTGCATTCTTCAGATAATGTAAAAATTAATTTAAAAAATCACTGACGTACCAGTGGGTTTTGCAGCTGTAAACACTTTATCAATTCATCAGTAGTCAGACTGGCAGTTGGAGTTTGTCTCTGTGATTACCCAGCATCCTGTTCTCTGGCACATCCTGGGATTTAGCGTCAGTTGTGGGCAGTGAAGTCTGAAAGGAACCAACAGATGGAAGTGTGTGCGAGCCCCTCCTCTCCCCTCAGGAGCCATTCAGTCACATTCACTGGAGTTCATGGTGTTTTACTGCGGCAGTTTACCGCTGTCCTCTCCCACACTGCACAGCTGCACGCTCAAAAGATCACTATTACAGCATTTGTGTGCCACGGTTAGGCGGTCGCCCTGCTGCACTGGCCTCATTTACCGTACACAAACAGGGCTCCAGACTAACTGATTTTACTAGCACTGTAGCCCTTGACTGAAAATCTTTAGAAGCACAAGCAGAAAATTTAGGGGCACACCTTAAATCAGCCCGCAATGCAATCGTTCACATTTTCCCCATTTTAACTGTATTACTGACCAATGCTTTGATAATAAATAGACTTAACTCATAGAGATTACAATGTGCAGTATTCTTTTAATTTCAGATATATATATGTGATAAAATTACTATTGTTTTGCATAAATAAGTACAGTTACTAATAATATTACATGTTCATTTCATGTTTATACACATTTGACAGTAAAGCACTAAGCTTGAGTTGGGAAGCTTACAAAATGTATTTTATCAACAACAGTAACGTGCAAAATCAATTTTTTTTTGTAGAAAAGATATATATTGTACTCTTATGTACCATTATTCTTCTATAGTCTGTGAAACTGACCAACAACTTCAGTGATTGTGAAATTTAGTCGCAAATTGAAGAAAAGCTTGTTTTTCAAAGCACAGTGATGTTTTTTACTTCATAAACAAACAAAAAGAGCGAAGCTGACAAAATCAGATTTCTTGATGGTTTAATATTTTATAATAGCAATTTTATAATTATTTTATCATTTCAAAATATAAAGGAAAAAGTATAAATGAATGACTAAGCCAATAAGTGCTCCTCTGCTGCCATCTACAGGTTATAGCCTAATGGTGATTTGATGTATTTTTTAATTTTACACAAGTGTTTGTTTACCACTGTATATTTTGGTCATCCCATTGAAAATAACATTCAAATTGGATCATTTAGGAGCTTTAAAGTGCTGGAAACAGTTGTGTGAAATGCTTGTAAGTCATTGAAAATTGCTTGAATTTCTCTCTCAAAAGGCTGTACAAACCCTGAAATGAATAATGTAATAACATTCGACTAATTCTGCCACAACACCATAGTTGCAGTTCGTGTCACTGCTTCTGGTTTTCTACGTCAGCGCTGTTTGATCTGTTTATAACAGTGAATTCTGTGCAGAATTTGAATGCTTCTCAGTAAATCTCTCAGGAACCTGTATTCATTCTGCAACTAATTCAAACGCTTCTCACTGGATCTTGCAGCACTGTGCAGTAACAGTATCGCGAAGTCAACTTTGGTCACAGTCCGAGCTGTTTAACGGTCTGTGCTGCGCAGCCCGTTTGATGTTTCTCATATGTGAAAGAAATTGCAGCATGAGTTGAACTCGGTCAATTTACTCTCACCAGCAGAAAAAATGGTCGCAGTCTGGAGCCCAGGTTGTTAACGTGGGAGCTGCATTGCAGGATTTACCACAAAAAATCAAGATAAAGTTTTTGTATTAGTCGTTCCACTCAATCAGTCACTCCTCATTTGCTCTTTTGTGTTGTACTGCCTATCAGTGCCACAACCTGTCATTTTCAATCTCATTATGTCCATCTTTTTATCTGGGGTTTTGTGCATGTAGATGATATTTTAATGGATATTCATTACTACAGTGGGATTTAATCCAGAAAACATTGTTAAAGGGCATTAAAACGTTTCCACCTAAAGAAATTACTAATAGCACTTTTGACATTGAAATATCTGCGTAAACTCCAAGATTACGAAACATAAACGCACATCGGTGCACCTCTAAACTTAAAAGATTTCTGAATGAAATTTGGTTTTCTTTGTACTAAGTCATTGTTTCTATGTGTTTCAGTATCAGCAGCACCCTCATGGACATGGAGAGCATTGCATCCAGTGGTCGTTCAACCCCAGCTATGATGAACGGGCATGGCGGGGCATCTTCTTCTTCCTCCACTAAGGGCTCATCTTACCCCTGCTGCTGGGATCAGTGCCACATGCTGTTCAACACCAGCCCGGACCTGGCTGAACACATCCGTGGCGTGCACGTGGATGGACAGCGCGGTGGGGTCAGTATGTGTGTGTGTGCAGGCTCGTTTTATGCCCCAAAGAGCATTTAAGCCATGTTAAATGTGGCACAGCATTAGAAGTAAACACTTTTAAAGCAAAGCAATTTACAAAAAGATGTTTGGCATGTTTGAAATGTCCAAATGCTTTTTGAGACATGTATAGAGTGAAATTCTTGTATTGCTCACTGTTTGCACGCAGGTTTTCGTGTGTCTTTGGAAAGGCTGTAAGGTGTATAACACACCATCCACCAGTCAGAGCTGGCTGCAGAGACACATGCTGTCACACAGTGGAGACAAACCATTTAAGGTCGGCCTCATTGCCTGCGCACACAAACACATGCAAACAATTTATTTCAATTTTGTATTTTTTAGTTTCTATTTTATTTAATTGTAATCAGTTTATTTTTTCCTTGTTTTATTTAATTAGTTTTTTTATTTTGTTTTGTTTTCTATTTTATTTAATTGTATTTTATTAAATTTAAATTACTTTTAAATCTTTAAAAAAAAAATACTTAACCTCAAGCTTTTAAAATGATTGCAAATGTAAAAGTACTTAACCTTCAAACCTCAAGATCTTAAAACTATTTCAGGCTTAAATTTTTCAAACTTGCAGCTTGTTAAACTCTTTTAAATATTCAGACTAGGCTTTCTCAAGCTAACATCAAGAATTTGTCGACAAATGTTACTATCACTACTACTAGTTTTTAAGTTTCTATTTGATTAAATTTGAATTCATTGAACATTTTATTTAGTCGATTTAAGTTTTTGTATTTTAGTAAAATATTATTATTATTATTAGATTTAAAAAAAAAAAAAATTTAAACAGGTTCTTTCTTTAGTGCAATTCTTACCGGGTCAGTCTCACACATCAGGCCACATTTCACCAAAATATCTGAAATGTTCATTTAGATTTTTATGACATTAATAATAAATTAGAATTTTAAGAAAAAATTAAATTTCTCTTCTCATTCGTTTGATTTTGAGGTGAAATCATGTTCTTGGCATATTTTGTATAATGCATTGTATGAGTTCATACTGTTATACAAGTGTAACCTTGCATATGGCTGCATTTGTGTTTATGAGGGAACTTCGTCATCATGGCAAGACAATGAAAACACTGTCCACGAAACTCGTCCTATAATTACAACCCAGCGTTGCTAAGAGTTCATGTGAGTTGTTTTTTATTTTCTGTAATTGCTCTGACCGATGTCTGTCTCTGTGAAGTGTGTGGTGGGTGGTTGCAATGCCACCTTCGCCTCCCAGGGGGGGCTAGCGCGCCATGTACCGACCCACTTCAGCTCCCAGAATTCCTCCAAACTCTCAAGCCAAACCAAGGTGAAAGAAGAGTCGCCTTCCAAAGCGGGCATCAACAAACGGAAGAAGCTCAAGTACAAACGGCGGCGGACGTTGCGTAAGTGTCATTGTAACTTCAATCCTTGTTTAATTCTGGGTTCAAACCTCCCGCTCTCTAACTCCATTCTGTTTCTTCCCACCAGCACGACCTCACGACTTTTTTGACGCTCAGACCATGGATGCAATCCGTCATCGTGCCATCTGCCTCAATCTAGCCACTCATATTGAGAGCCAAGGCAAAGGCCACAGTGTTGTGTTTCACAGTACGGTGGGTACCAACACTTAATCATGCTACTATATTAGCTACTAGCATGATACTGTTTCTGTGTAGAATACCTAAATTTAATGATTCGTTATTGATCAAGCCACCAAATATTAACATAATGAGGTCATGTGACAAAATCATGGCATACTGTTGTTTACTAAACTTTGTATTACATACTGAATACCGTTTCAAATACTTTTTTGTTTGTAGTAGAAACAGTAAGGAGTATCTTAATACTTGTATATTGATTTCTTTTCCCAATCCGTGTCTTCACTGTAGTGTGTATTCTTGTTTTATAGAGGAAAAATAGTAGGCATCACTAAATGCTTAGTATGCAGTGCACTATTATTCCATTCCAAACGCAGCCCATGTCGTTATTTTCTGTTCTGAATTAGTTTCTTTTTATATGCTAACCATCTCATCAGTGCATTCACTTTCCATAATCCTTTCTAATGAACTCTGAGCTGAAGTCAGACTTGCTTGGGCTCTCACGGTCCAGTTAGTCTGGGCCGCTTCTCCCCTGTGTCTTTAATTAAACAGTTAATGAGCCGCCACCAGCGCACAGGCCCTCGTCTTTGCGGCCACAGTCACGGGCCACGGCCTCGCCTTCTGCTCCCAAAACCCCATGAAAACCGTCCCATTTAACCAGCAAGAGCACAGCCAGTATGTAGCATGGAATAAACCCATAAACAAGATCTTATGCATTTCTTCCCATTGTGTGTAATTGAGCAGGTGATCGCCAGGCGGAAGGAGGATTCTGGGAAAGTGAAGGTTCTGCTTCATTGGATGCCGGAGGACATGTGAGTATATGAAAGCGCACTGCTCACCTCAGAGCCCTGCGCTAAATGTCAGCTGTTTATATGAGTCACGGGCCACATGAGGGCAGCCTTACGCACTGATGCTTCAAAACACACACACACACACACATACGCATGACCTGATATACGTGACAGACTGATGCTTCTGAGGCTCCTTAAGTCACATTAACTGCCTCAAAAATGCATACAGACTGATCTATAGCTAGGCTGTGTAGACATTATTAATCCCAAAGGAGAAGTTTAGCATTCCTCCCTGAAGCGTGTCTGTGTCCTACTGTGCAGAGAGATACAGATGAGCGCTGTGTAGGGGTAGTATACTGCGTACTATGCAGTATGTACATTTTTCTTTTATTAATTTAATTTAATAAATGTGTTTTTTTTTTGTTTATATAGGTTTACATTTAATTAATTTAAATAAAAAAAATTATTTTATTAATAATTATTTATAGTTATAATTTAATATATATATATAATGTGAAACAGTATGCAACACAATGACTGCGTCTGAAATCACAATCTTTTGTACTTTAAAATAAGTACATACTTTGACCGTTGAGTTCTATATAGTATGAGTATTGTTGTAATGTGCTGTACCAGCTTTAGTTAGCATCGCTTCACTGCCATTCATAAATTGGCCTCATGGGATAATAAAGTGCCCATCATATGCACATTTCTGAATTTCTGTGAGGGGGGAAAAAGTAGGTCATTTGGGTACTTTTTGCCTGCTGTTTTATGGGTACTATGAATTTGGACATACCACTATATTTTACATGTTTTACTTACCTGTGTAGTAAGGAAGTGTGCGTATTTGGTCAATATTACACTACATTTATTAAATGCACTACCTTTATTTAATTGGTGTCAAGTTCTCATCCCATTATTAACTGATTGTTATGCATTGAGTCGTTTTGTATAAAAACATTGCCGTTCTGATCAAATAATGAGCCACAGAGGGAATTGTGTGGTTGATGCTTCCTCTGTTTCATTCATCACACTTGAAATAGAAGGTCAATTTTAGCACACTGCGTTGTGGGATACAGTATCTGACCCAGTGTGCTCTTTATACAAGACATTTTGGCAAGCCAAGTGTTGGTCATTGGGGAATTTTAATGCTTACAGAAACTTTCTTATCTTAGAAATAGTAGATAATGTGCCAACATGTCGTTTCTTCCCATTTTCACATACGTTATTTTTGTCTCTCAATCACTTTTCTCTTCTTCCTGTCTCACTAAATCCACTTTTTCTTTCTCTTCTGTTGTCTTCAGTCTATTTTCCCCTCTTCATGAAACTTTTTTTCAGTTTAACCTCAATTTCTTCTGTCTCTATGTTCAGAGGTGCATCAGATCCACCTGAGCACTCCGATTCAGATCAATTCCCAGTTCTATGTGGTGAATGTCCACATTAATGTCAGATTTAATGGATTGAAGCGCGCTAGCCTGCGTGAAACACCACCCACCTGGAAACAAACTCGCTTTCCATTGAAGTTTGTCCAAGATAAATACTTTTTAAAGGGTATCCACTCGCGCTCAACATTTCCATGGCTTAGACAAGAGGCCTTTGAACACCCGTAACCGTCCTCAGGTTTCCACTCCAATTTGACCATTTTTAGTGTAAACGCAGTGAATTATGAGCTGCTTACTTTAATCTTGATGTGCAATTTAAACTGGTTTTAAATCCTAAACGACTTATATGGTTAATGAGCCCCGCTGCTAATATCATTGAATTTACTTCAGCTAAAATGGTCCGTGTTGTGATAATTGATGCACTTGCATACCTGTACGCTCGTGCACACCTTTGCACGGGACCGTGTGCATGTGCACGCTGCTATTCCAAGTCGGGCATCAATCTGAGCCGGAGGAATGTTTGTCAGCTCACGATAATGCTGAAGAAGTTGCCGTCTCAGGAGACATTTAAAATGGATTTCTGGGTCACCACAACAAGCCCGAGCCAAACAAGGCTCCTCTGTGGAGGGGAAATAGGAAAACATTTTTAATAATCTCATTGTGGAATGCATGTTGGAGGAGAGGGTGGAATGAAGGGCTGTGTGTCTGTGTGTTATCCGGCAAATGCTAATATTTATACGTAGTGTGTATTTTAAAGCCATGATTGGAATTGGGAACGTGCATACTGCTTAAATACTGTATGCACACTAGTATATTTTTCTGTAAGTACTGTACTTGATCAAAAGGTTGCTGGTGTACTTGATTGAACAAAACTTTAGCCAGTGTGATAGAGTAGTAAGTCAAGATGGTGTTAATATGATAATCATGGTTAATATGCATCATGATTTAATTACATCGGAAATTGACAGTGTAGCATGTTGCGTTCTGGGACATACTATGCAATGTGTCCTGGTTGTATACTGCAAGTTTTGACATAAGTAGTATGTTGAGTGCATTGCATTATACATCCTGTGTAGTATATTCTGGTTGTTTAGGATTCAATATCCCACAATATATTGCTTAATATACTACAAAATCTGGGCACCAGATATCGATTCTCGTATCGCATGGAGAAGGACAAATCAATATTTTGTCCCACCCCTAGTATGTAGTGAGTGGTGAGCGCTGGTTGAATACGGCACATTTTCACAAATGTAGTATGTTGAATGAATTGCTAGATCCCACAATGTGTATGTGCACTAGTACTGCACATTTTGTTAAATGTTGTATGTTGAGTGCATTGGATCCTACTATAGAATGTAGTATCCTATGTAGTGTGCTCTGTTACTGTAGGATATTAGATCCCGAAAATGATGTGCCCAGTATACTACAAAATACAAGATATTGTTTATAGTATGTTGTATACTGCACACTTTAATGTTTAGTATGTTGAGTGTATTGCATTATACTATAGGATGTAGTATCCTATGCAGTATGGTTGCGTAGAATATGCGTACTACAAAATAGAGGACATTGCATTTTGCATATTATGTTGTATACTACTCATTTTGACACATTTAGTATGTTGAATGCATAGCATTATACAGTAGGATATAGTATCCTATGCAGTATCCTTTGGTTGTGTAGGATACTAGATCACGCAACGCAGTGTGCACGGCATACTACAAAATATGGGAGGTCATACATAGTTTACTGTGTCACATACTGCTTATTTTGACATGTAGTATGTTAAGTGCTTTGCATTATAGGATGTAGTATCCTGTGCAGTGCGCTCTGGCTGTGTACTATGCTATATCCCAAAATGCAGTGTGCTTGGTGTACTACATAGTATATTCGCATTTCGGCATACAGAACATCATTTATAGTGCACTATGCTGTATACTGCTTATTTTGACAGTTATTAGTATGTTAAGGCCATTGCATTGTACTACAAAATCTGGGATATCTGGGACACTGGGACAGGTGTACTACAAAAGCTGGGACATTGTGTATAGTATATTCACATTTTGACATGCAGAACATTGGCATACCATGTACAAAATGCATACTGTGTGCTACTTCATTGCTGAATGCATTCTGTCAAAAAATGGCCCATATTAAATGTTTCTTTGTCTTTCTGATGTGCACAGACTTCCAGATGCCTGGGTCAGCGAGAGCGACCGTCCCCAGCTGAAGACCAAAGTGGTCCACCTCTCCCAGCTTCCTCAGGACACGGCGGTTCTGTTGGACCCAAACATCTACAGGTGATCTCCATTAGCAGCTCACTCAAACTTTACCTGTAACGTTAAGAGCGAAGGAGCTGTCGACGACTTCCATGCATTTGGGCCACGGGAGCAACTGAAGATGCTTTATGAATTTCTCCAGCAGATGGCGCTGGCGTCACTGCATCCAGAACCCAAACATACGCTCCCAAACTCAAGTGGGTGGGAGATCAATAACCTTCGATCTAAGACGACGTTAATTAATCAAAGCTGACAATACAATCAGCCTGGGTCACAGATACTCTAAACTCACCTTTGACCTTCTCCCACAGACGTACACGACGTTTCTAGGATTGTTTCCCTCGTTAGAGCTGCTATTAATCAATCGTAATACATCATTTCTTTGTTTATTAGCCTGCAGTAGGAGTTTGTTTACCCAGACTCTCGCACTGGCGTGGAATGTGATGCATTCTGAGCATGTGGTCAAGGCGAAGGCTTTGTGGGCGGAAGCGCATGTATTCATGCATGTTAATGACAGCATGGATGTCTTCAGCTCTCCACGCGGTGCTAAATAACAGGACAGATGCCCGTCATCTTCAGGGCTCTGGCGTGCTCTGATGAGCATCTTTATGCATCATTTTGCCATACAGAAATGCAATTGGAAATGACGTGGTTGTGCGTTTATGTGTGTGTGTGTGTGTGTGTGTGTGCGTCGTACTAAAGCAGGTTGTGTTTGTTTTCAGGATGTTTTTCTAGAAGACTGGGTGGGGAGGGCAGCTTCTGTCAGCGCCTGCTGACGTACCCAAACTGAAGTGGACGCGCGGATCTTTTGAGACGGGACTTCTTTTCCCTCTGCTTTTTTTTTTTCCTCCACTTTCTCCTTTTTTTTTTTTCTTCTTTTTTTTTTTAGTGCTCCGAGTCTGCCAAAGCATGCAGTGAATTTTTAATGTGTGTTTTTATCCCTTGAAGAGGGAAAAAAAGGCACAAAATTGTGAACTCTGTCGGTGCTGGACTTTTAACTGTCTGGGAGGATGTTTTGTACACCGCGGTTTTGATTTTCCCTGCGTCCTCAGCTCTGCTGATTATCTTATTATTTTTTTCATCGAGAAAGTGCCCATGTAAATATTCCAGGAGAATTGTAATATATTTTTGTACTGTGGAAATTTTACTGTACTGTAGATAGATGTAATAAGTCACTTGCTGACAGAAAACATAATTGTACAGAATGTGATGGTTAATAGTTTTGGATGATATGAATGCTTCCATAGACATTTGTGCGTGTTTTTCCTCCTTTGTTTTTTTTAGAATGAGATTATTATTATTTTTTTCCTGAACACGCGCACAGACTCTTATAACTGCTGCTCCACCTACTGATGATGATGGGATGTTATTGTCCTCCGTCTGCGCCATTTGTGCGTTCTGCTCAAGCCAAGGAGTGTATAGACATCTCAATGTAATGGTGCTAAAGCTAACACTAGCGTTTAGGCTAATGCACGTAGAAGAACTATAGGATCAATAATGATGGTGCTTCTTAGATCATGTACTTAATAATAATCCCTTCTTCCCCATACTTACAGATCATGCTTCTGTCTTTGTAGTAAAGTTGAAATTATATAAAAATGTTTTTTTTTTTTTTTGGTTTGTTTGTTTGAGTCTTCAGGTTTGCAGCTAACGCTGATTCTAGCCCATATAAACCTTGTGTTTTTCACACAGGACTGTTGTTTATTAGCAGTGAGGAGGCCAGGGGCATCTGGGAGTCGTTTTATTGGGGCAGATTTGCAAGCGTTGACGCGGAGGCCTTCTGCCAGGACCTTTAGCTCAGCCGCACACATGCCCTCCCAATATGACTTGCTGGTTTAGTCGACACCTGACCTTGTGTTTTTGACTTTATTCTCTCATTCTCGCCTATTGTTGCACTCGGTTTGGGTTTTCAATCATGCTATATTAGCTCACATCTTCATTCAGGGTTTCTGCAGGTCTTAAAAGTTGTCCTTCCACAAATTAAGGCCTTAAAATATGTATTATTTAAGGTATTAGATATTTTTGTTTTCCAATATGAATATCTAAACATACTTGAGTCACGATAAATTTACCTGAGATGCAAAATGACATTATAAGTCTTATTTTTGGAGAAAAAGCACAAAATTAACAGTTTTTGTTTAAAACAACATCTGCCAAAAATTGTTTTAAAGTGTCTACTTGAATGCTTTAACTTTTTTGTGAAAAAATGACAAAATAAGGGTGAAATAATGTTCCGCCTTACAGATTTATATATTTATTCAGCCTAACAGATATATTTATATTTTATTAATAAATGAAACGACACACTTATTCTGACCTGTACTTATTAAAATATATAAAAGAAAAAGTCATACTAAATTTTATATTTTAAATGATTAAATACTGACAGATGGGTAAAACCTAGAGGTTTGAAGGATCGTGGCAAAAGACTTAAATTTTCAATTAATTCGTTTCAGGGGGCTGAAATAGTATTATAATGTCATCTAATGATTATTTTTATAAATAAGCCTGACGAGATTCTAATGTATGAAAAAAATTTAAGCTGCATGTATTAAACGCTTTTTCATCTTTGATCCATTTACATTTAGAGAACATACTGCGTTCTCTTCATATTGTCTTAATATCTTAAAGTCTTAAAACCTGCAGAAACCTTGTTATTAGTGTGGAGTTTATTATAAGAGCTACAGTGTTTTGTTTCGTGCACAAGCGCATTGGATTCATGCTGCATTTTTTGGTGTTCATGTAACGGTGTCGTAGTCAGCTTTCTCCTTCAATATAATCAAACGTGTAGTTTGTATTTGGGTCTGTGTTTGACTTTCCAAATGAGTTTTTATAGTCTAACCAACGTACCACTGAGTAACAAGCGTGTCTTAATTGCGAGTAATACACAACAGCTGCGGTCTGTCAGAGTGCATACAATGGGACTGTTTGTCCTAAAGAAACTATATAATCAGAGCTGCACATGACTCCTGTGCTTTAGTTTATTTATTTATTCTTCAGGAGAAAATACAGCCTGCCCTAAATGTGCTAAAGCACCAAGAGAATAAAGGTGAGATCTTAAATAAATAAAAGAAATAGTGCTAAAGGGGAAATGTGTGTAATGTCTGCACCACTAGTGGTGCAAGTGAATTTCAAAAATAAAGATTCTAGGGTTTTGCTGTATTAGGCTGTTTGGTCCTTTTTTTTTTTTTTTTCTGGCTGTTAATAATGACAATTCATTTTCATCAAAGTCCAAAAACTGCAAGTTTCAATAAATTACTTTATGCAATATTTAATCATTAATACAAAGCTGTGTTGGCCGCCATCTCTTGCAGAATGTCTTTTTTTTTTTTTTTTTTAAAGATAAAAGTTTTAAGCTGCTATTTTGGTGTCACAGTTTGGTAAAAGGTTGGGGGGAAGTTTAATTTGAAATACTACAGCTTGTATTAATATTTTGAATTTGTATCTTTTTTATTTATTTTTTCAGAATATAGCACAGTAAATCTATACTGAATCAACATATTTACCCCGTTAACAAACACACGCCATGCAGCATGATTTTATTGATTTTATTGATTTATTTATTTTCCTCTCGGTTTTTTCATTTCTGCTCTATGTACATTTTTAACAACAGCTCCAATCCATAGCCTGCATTCATTCCTCTGCAAAGTGGGCTGTAAATAGGTAAGGCGATCACCAATGTTTTTAAGTTTAATGTGCACTCATCACAATCTAGTTATCTGCACTAAAAAGAATGTCTGTAGGAACTCCGATTTCCTGAAGGCATGCTTTAACCGCTGATGACTGAGTATATGATGCTGAATATAAAAGGTGCTTCCAAACAGAAGTTTTGGGCTTATTTTTAGCATTAGTTTGTTTGGATTGGACCATTATAACATTTACAGTTGCTTTGAAATTCTAAATGTTATTGTGTTTGTAAGATTCAAAGAATACTTGCATTACAGTACATGGCTTTACTGGTGAAGAAAATCATATGCATTTATGTTTGTGCTGTTCCGTCAGATTGCACATATATGTATATATATATGCACATATAGATGTTTTTATTACGGTATGGCTACATTCAGCTCCTGAAGCATCCGACTGCTTTGTTTTCACACTGTTATGCCATTAGCGCTAATGCTTTCTCTCCAGGGCCTTTGAAGAGAAGGTAAGCAAGTGACCTAAATCTGTTTGTAGCACAAGAGAGAGCATATTTCACTCCAGCTCTGATTGTGCCGTGCAGTTAAGGGTCCATTTACATCCATTCCCTCACACGCTTTCTCCCCTGACGAATCTCCTGCGTGTTTCTCACGGCTGACGTGCTTGTGTGGGTCTTATTGAAGCCTTCGGGAGGGATGAAAAGAGAAATATCATATCTAATAACTAATGGAGACAAGAGTGCACTTTTCTCGTAGTAACAGGCTCTGTTTCAAAACTTAGTGAGCTGCCTTCTCTAGTTTATGTCCTACATAGGAGCTTCCTTCTAAGGCAACATCCAGAATGAAATAAACCTAAAGAGGGGCTGATTTGGAAAACGAGATAAGCAGCAACTGCATGTGCCACAGAAATAGAGGTCTTTATATGCCATTTATAAACTATTATAATAGTAGTTTTATGATTTTGTTTAACTGCTTTTTTATAATTAAGTTAATTTCATTCTTTTGTGAGCTTTTTTTATTAGTTTCTTTAAATATTTATATTTTTCTTCATTGTTTAACTTATTTTAGGTTATTTGTATAATAGTTTTATTGTAGCTTAATTTCAGTGGGCATAAATTATTATTTTAGTTAGTAACACTGTTCCTATTGTTAAGTCAACATTTAGCTTATTTCATTTTTAGTCATTTTAGTACTTCCACATTTTTCAGATAGTTGCCAAGGCAAAATTTCAAAAACTTCTTTGTCTAATATTTGTTATTTACATTTTTAGTTAATTACACTGCTCCTTTTAAGTCAATATTAAACTTTATTTTTTCAGTTTCAATCATTTTAGTACTTTTAGGCAACATTTTTAAATTTAAGTTTTTCATTTTTTTAGGGTTAATTTTATTTATTTATTTATATTTTGCATTTATTCATATTTTAATTTAAGTAATTTTATTTTGTTAATTTGTTTAAGTTCATATTTTGCATTTATATAATTATTATATTTATACTTAATTCAATAACTAAGTTTTAATCTAATAATATTTTTTATTATTTTTTCATGCGTTTAAGTTTTAGTTAATAACACTGAGCTTTATGTGGAGTGCATTGGAGATTTTTCCATTAGCATGTTACAAAGGTAATGACATGACACTAAGCATATAAATACGTTAAGCACAAAAATTGTCTCTTTTTTTTTAAATTAATACTTTTCAGTAGTGCACCTATGATTCCTTAAAATGCTATCTCGGTAGCCAACTCAATGGGTTTTGGATCAGAGCAGCTGTCTCTTGGTCTCAAAGCATTACTCAAATCCAGGTTCCCTCAGCATCAGTCATGCTTTACAGTGATCTGACCTTTCTGTCTCCGTTTCCTTTTGTTATTGTTGGTTTCCCCATCATATCATCATCATTGGAGCCAGTTTAAAGGCATTGATTTTGTTTGATTAAATGAAACCAGTTGGTTATTGGATTCCTGAATCATCCGGAATCAGGATGTAACTTTATTTTGACTTTTCTTTCCTGCTCTGACAGATTAATACATCAGAGTTCAAGAGTGCCTCCATTTTCAACAACGTCACGTACAGCCAGACTTGAGGAGTAACAGAATACTTGGACCTGTGTTACATAATCAGGACAGGAAAAGGTATCCATGTTCCGTTAGTTACATAAATATGCAATCATCTTGCCAAATTTTGTAGAAAAGGAGGTTATGCGCAGGTTTTCATTTTTATAATGATTAAAGAAGAAATACAGTGCGATCCTGACAGACAAAACGAGCCACCATTTAGAGTACTACGTTGATTGCTACACTACGACTAAATGAATTTGCCATCTGACCTTGTGTATTTATATTTTGTTACAGTAAATTGCCTTTTTGCTTGCTTCTGCACCATTCTATATTTTGTATTGTACAGTAAGTAATGCGAGTAGTGTTTTAACACTTAAAAAGATGCAGTGAGACGTAGTGCACCACACGTACAGGCGATCTACGTTCAACCAAAAATAAAAAAATAAATAGGCATTGAATTGTGGATTATTTTTTATTTAAAACATTTTTTTTTTAAATGATTTCAGCTTTTCTTACATAGCGGAAGAGGTGCCCGATATGCTAAAACTAATTGTAGTTGTTGAACAACTGTTTAAATTGTATAAAAGCAGTTGCATTAATTACTGTTAAAACTGGCACTGTAAAGCAATTTAAATCATCACTTGTACACTCATTATAGGGTTTTAGTGCATATGATATTGTGTTGTCATGGCAACAAAGTTGTAAAATTGGATATAACTGCACAAAAGAAATAGTAATTCACACTAAAAGCATGTCAACACACTCATGTTGTTTTTTCTTGTGGCTTTACTGCAGAAATATAAATATTTCAACGTCCCCATTCACTCACTGTACCACAGATTTTTGTTAGGCAGAAACAACTGGTAATTGATGTATCATATTGATCATTATCTGGGGAGCTGTTTCTTTTTTTTTCACCATTTGAAAAGTTCATATTTGAACTGATGGTGGTGCTATATGGTTTGTTCTAGACACCTCAGATTTGGTCAGATTACTATTCAGGACCACCACTATAAATCTACCAAATTTCGTCATTTTCCTACATTTTCCACTTGTGGTTCACAGAGTTGCCACTGATTCCCATTAAAGAAGAAAGAAAGAAAACCAATAGATACAATAGCTGTATGAATGGCTACAGCATCTTCGGTGCTTGGCTCCTAATAAATTTAAATTAGTCAGCATTATGCACAAATCTTGTCACTGAATCTGATCTCATATCACTTGTCTTGTTTACAGTTTCGCTTCTATTGCAAGTGTCTCACTGTAACCCAGATTTTTCATAAACTGAAAAAAAAGTTTCGTTGGATCAAAGAAAAACAATTGCTTCATCTTGTTACAAGTAACCAGTTTAGTTTTTCTCAACTGAAAAAATTAAGTTTGATCAACTCAAATTTCTATAGTCAACTGAAACTAAAAATTTACTTTCAACCAAATATATTTCTTACATGATTATCACAAATGATCACTCAGTTTATTTGGAATAACTTATTTTTACATATTTTTAAATCAAATATCCAGATAAATACAAATCTAAATTATGTTTAGCAATTTCTTCACCTTCAGAATGTGATTTTTACTGTGTTAAAAATGAAGCTTTTTACACTATTGAGCCAAATATTTTAAAATGTTTATTACATCACAGTGAAATCTTCAACACTCAGTGACATCATTTCCACTTTTAGCATTGCAAAGCAATTTGAGGAAGAATTTACAACAGTTATTAGTGAAAATTTGCTTTTAAACTGCATGGTTTAAAGCATAAAAGTCCTCCAAGAAATTTAACGTCCATGTGCCATTGAAAAAAAGCCACTCACAGTTCAGATGAACTTGCATTAACTTGAAAAAAGAAATGAAAAAAGACATTATAAACATTATAAACTCTTCAATACATTTTACAACAATTCTCCTGATATTTGGTGCTTTTTTAAAACATCAATTTACTAGAAAAACAACATCTGTAGCTTCATTTTTCAGGGAAATCATTTACTCATCCTCTTGTAATTCAAATCCATCAGATATTGGTTATCTTTAAAATGCCAATTAAGATATTTCATAATGAAACCTGAAGACTGACTTTCCCTCCATTTAACCAAAACACAGAAGATCCAAAAAAGTCATAAAGGTGTCATAAAAAGTTTGTTTTTATGTGAATAAAAGCAAATTAATCTGTAAAAAAACAAACAAAAAAAACAAATCTGTTTATCATATAAAGCGATCATATCTCTTCACAAGAAAAAGAAACCACTAAATTCATATAGAACTCCTTTAAAACACTTTTATGACCTTCTAGAATATTCTAAGTTTTGGTTACCTGAACTTTTAATGGATGGACAGAAAGCTCTCAGGTTTCGTTAAAAATATCTTAATTTGTGTTTCAAAGATGAACCAAAGATATGGAATGACATGAGGGTGAGTACATCACAGATTTTTCATTTTTGATTGAATTAACTCTCAAAGTCTCTGCGTCCATCTGTAAAAACAAACAAACTAACAAAAGTTTCCTTTTCTGCCAAGCACAGCTGCTTTTTCTTGTATTTGCCGAGCTCATCACCTTCTCCTAAGTGTCTGTTTTTCCTGCTTTGAGAGATTTTGAGAAAAAGAATTGGGATTAGTTGTAGTATACACAAATGTCTGAGATCAATACCTTAAATAACAACAGCATAATCTTCATTAAATCATCTCGTGCACTTTATAATATATTAAAGATCCTTATTTCAAACATTTATGTTGCTTTGGTATTGGCTGGTATGTTGTGAAAATCATTAAAAACATCTTTCCTAAAACACAAGACATTGACAGCCTTTACCATCTGGATTAAAGGAAAATAAAAGCATCATTTTTAAACAGTAATAGACATGAACTATTCGAGCAAGCAACAGCACCAGTAAATACAACAGAAAGATACAAATGTGCTTTACAGTAATGAGAAATACTGCTGAATAAACTAACCAAATGTTTGAAAAAGAAATCACTTTACGTTATGAATTAAACGCATGTATTTTTCTTTTATTGTTTGATTAATGACAGGGACAGCAGGGAAGCTTTGTTTAACTTTTAACTGAATGCATGGATCCAATATATTGATTCACATCTAATTTTCTCCCAAAAGTTTACATTTGCTTAAGACATAACCGACTGTGTTATGTTAAACTTGTAAAGACGGACATTTTTGACATTCTGTGTATATTTGGCGATTCAAACAGCGGGTCTCGTGTGCGTTAGTTGCTAGATGTTCTCCCAACTGAGTCTTTTCAGAACTTAATGCTTTTTCAGCCCCCGTGCCAACTTTTTTGAGACGTGTAGCAGGCATAAAATTTCTCAGTTTAAACATTTGTTACATTATCGGTGTTCTATTTTGAATAAAATATTGGCTCATGTGATTTGAAATTCTTTTAGTTTTCATTTTATTCAAATTTAAAAAAGTCCCAACATTTCCAGAATTCGGGTTGTACATGTGACAAAACACACCCGTTAAGCAGTTAACAATGTAACAACAAGGCATATGCACTTTTTTCAGTGTTGGGAGAAACAAATTGTTGTTTTTTTCTAAAGAATTCAAAAGAAAACCATTTGAAAAGTACATTTTGGAACCGGCGATGGTGCGATAGAGTTGGTTCTAGAGACCCCAAAGTTGGTCAGATTACTATTCAGACATACCACTTGAAGTGTACCAAATTTCATCGTTCTGCTACCTGCGGTTCATAGGATTGCCATTGACTCCCATAAAGAAAAAGCAACACATGTAACTTTCGGTGATTGGCTCCAAAATAATTTCTGCACATTACAACAGTCGATTCATCGTACCTAGTTGATATCACTTGTCTCATGTCTTGAATTGAGGCCGTTTGTTCATTCAGAAGTAGTTTTAAGTAATTGGATGCTACTTTCATATTGTGATATTTGGATTAGGTAACTCATTTCTTGTTAATAAACAGTAATTTCTACTGGAATACATTTTTAAAGTAACAGTCCCATTTCTGCGTCCAGCAGGACTCTGTTAGACCGGTTGACCATTGCATGCTAATTTTAGCGTCAGACTAAGTTGGTGTCTTTGCCAGACGTACGGCACCAAGACTGTTTGTTTTATTGTGTGACAGTGTAAAAGCAGCCTGGGATCGGCTCGTGTTTTCCCTCCCTCTGTCCCTGAAAGTGTCACCGCTGCGATTTATGAACCTCTCTCCGCAAGTCAGATGGAGATACAGCCCTGCATCTTATCAACTGGATTGAATCTGATTATTCAAAGCCGCAGCCAATTGTTGTTTTGGATGCATTTCTAATCTTTGTGTGCGAGTTGTTTGGCTTCCCGTCTGAAGCCAAGAACGCCGTGTAAAACGCTGAGTGATTTACGAAACTTGAGCAGGGCCTGTTTTGCTCCGTTTCTCCTGCAAACAAACACGAGCTTCGTCCGTCGGCCCTCAGATAAGGAAGTGATTCTCTCGTTCTTGGCTTCTTTGGCTTATGGAGAAGAATATTCCGTTGGGAAAGTCTGGATGTTGATAACAGCTGTTATAACTGATACAGGAGGAGTGATCGTCGAGTGACAGTAAAGCGGGGCATTTGCGTCATTGTACGGCAGTTGTAGGTTGCTGAAACACCCCATGGCCGCCTCATTTCTGGACCGGGTAAATTATAGCCGTCTTCCCCTAATTAGAACAAGAGAGGCTGACTCTCAGGAGGACCGCAGCGGCTGTGATGACATCACACTTTTCCCACAAACCCCAGAGGCAGCTCTGTGCTCAGACCGTTGAGCTGTAAAGATTGAGTTGTAGATTCACATTTGCTGTTTATTTAGAGCACATGGCAAGCCACCAAAGATTGGGGAGATTTATTGCTGTTTTGTAATTAGTACGCCAAGTTCTTCCAGTCAGGGCCAATCAAGTGAAAGAAAAGCCATTGCAAACTAAACCAATAACATGCATTTGGTGGAAATAAAAATGGCTTATGCATAGGAGGAAACTTGTCACGTATTAACTTTTTTTTTTTTTTTTTTTTAAAGGTTGTTTTTGTGGGGGGGTGTAGATATATATAAAATATGATTTTTAATTAATTTATTATTTATCTATTATTTTATTATATTTTATGAATAAATTATCAATGTATGAAATTATCAATGTTTGAAATGTTAAATTAATGTTTTCATACACTGTATAAATATATACAGTGTAATCCAAAATAGACCAGCACTATTTATTTTATTTTTGCATTTTCTTATTATATTATATTATATTATATTATATTGTTATGTTGTCTTAAATATTTCTTAGTACTTTAAGTCATGTTTTTCATATTAAAATGTCCGATATACATAATTTTTTATTTGATTCATTAATGCAATATTATCATTCATTTACTATTATTATTGTTATTATTTACCTTTTATCTTTATGTATTTTTAAAAGAAAAATATTTGGGATAATAATAGATTTGTGTTTTTACATGCAAACTATTGTTGTTTCTTTAAGTCTTTGTGCTGCATTCTATTCTAGTCGGAAAGTTGGAGTTTCCAACCGTGTGTCTGGAAAAGTGCTATAGAACAAAGAAATACAAAAGAAGGTCATTTTGCTGTGAGCTGAGGCAATATTTCATTAGTCATACAAGCATTGTTATAGCAGATTAACTCTTAGCTTTCTTGTTTTAGAGCGACTTTAATGGCAGTGATATATCTGTAGCTAACATGGAAATGTAATAGTAATTCCTTTAAATGCAAACTTCTTCTTTTTTTAAGGATTTAATTCTGGCTCCAAAGCAGTATCAAGCAACATTTATCATGCCTTATGATTACAGTTAAAACTAAGACCTTAAACCCATGCAGATCTGTGACAGATGATGCAGGAACTTCACCATCCTCTGCAGCAGCTGTGTTGCAGTAGTTCTGTCAATTAATGTTTTCAATTTTTGCATTTCTCACTGACATCATCAGTTCAAGAGCCTCCAGCATGAAGCTCATTAGACAAAACTGAATTCCTGCTCTGCTTTTAATGGAGTGAGACTCACAGCACATCATACACCCATGAGAAATAGACTTCATTAATGTAATTATATTAGCATTTTATTAAGATAAATTGTTTTCATACACTGCAATAAACAGTGGGGTCCAAAATAGACCTAAATTATATTTTTAATATATTATTTTTTCTCATTTATATTATATTATATTATATTATATTATATTATATTATATTATATTATATTATATTATATTATATTATATTATATTATATTATATTATATTATATTATTATATTATATTATATTATTTGCACTTGATTACTGACCTTGTAAATAGTGCAGAATCTAAAATATTTTTTTTTTACACGAGTCTTTTATATTTTCTTATTATTATATTATGCACACTGCTTCAATGGAAAATTTAAATTTACTCTCATTTGATTACTGACCTATAAACATTTCTTACAAGTTTCTTTTAAATGTTTCATTTTAAATGTTCAAAATCTTACCTTTTTTTTAGACTCTTGGGCTCCATCATATATTAATTATAAAAATGATGCTTGTTTTGAACTGTCAGCTTTCAAAGGTCAAAAGTTTTTTAGCTGTTTAACTGCAGGATTCTCATGTATTCAGGCAATACTGAAGCTGAGAGCAGTGAAATGCACGCTTTCAATAAGTAGCTTTAGTCTGCTTGTATTTTCTTGTTGTATTAGAGATACGGCTCATGCAGTTTGTTCTCTTTGGACAGACACCAGGGTTTTGACTGACACTTCTCTCTAACCATTTTCCTTGCGGTGCTCTAATTGCTGCTTCAACATCAGTCTGCAACACAAACCGCATCCAGCAGAGAGCGAGTGTTTTGCACGTCTGAAATCAGGTCAGAGGAAAGCCTCAGAAGATTCAGGCTTCGGTAGGCAACGGAGATGCAATCGGATATCTGGTCCAACGTTGCGCTCTTGTGTGGTCTGACATCTCTGCTTTTCTCTCCGTCTTTCACCTTCTCGAGCTAATTTTTTGTCGCTGAAGCGCTGTTGCGAATTAAAGCCCATTGTGTAAGACTTCGCACTTGGAGGTGACTACAGATTGATAGATTACCAGAGCTGGCTGTGAATTGGCTCTTCTCACGTCATGCGTCTAAATGTTTCTCACATGGTCCCTCGGCGAGAGCAGAGTTTTCTCATGCATTAGAGAGCGAACCGTCTGCACCGAGCCCCAAACCTCTGTGAAACTGAGCCTCGCTAATAATTAGACCCGCAATCACATCGATGGCTTGTGGGGGAAGGGTTCGGCGCTTGCCAGAGCAACAGAAATGTGGACGACTGTTATGATTGGCGTGCTTTAAGATGGACAATTTTGTCTGCACTGTGAGAATCACTAAAAACACCCTAGTGATCTTATAAATGGGTCATTCTGTAAAATCGGTGCTATTTGCATTTTTTAAAATTAAATTACTGTAATATTTTAATATTTTGAATTTTCTATAAGACCCTGTTTAAGTATTAATTGCATTGTGACATTTCAAACTAAATGAATGCATGTTAATATATGTTGAGAAATAATTATGTCAGGGCTGACATTTCTTTTATGGTTTCACATTAACATTAATTGAATATTACAACACTAGTGTCCAAGATCATCCAACTGCAAGGTGCTTAAATATAATAGTAGAATATTATATATTGGTGTGTGTATGTATCCTGTTAACTTCATGAAAAAAAAGGAAATCATTTATTGTAAAATGTATTATTATTGGAAATGTCAACATTAAATATAATTATTTTATATTATATATGTAATTATATATGTAATAATCAGGGATGGGCAGTATTTCAAATACATGTATACTATTATAAATACTATTTTGTATTTAAATACATTTAATCTTAGTATTTTTGTATTTTCAAAATACATAAAATACTTTTTGCCAGTCAACCTCTTTATTAGACTGCTGATTTCCTGTATCAAGCAGTTCAAACCTCAAACATGCCACTTTCATTCATGTGAGCTGCAGCTGTATGACTCCATCTGAAATTGGGTAATGAAATTTTCTGGATTCCTGAAAGGAAATAAGGAATAATACTGCCTTCGTGTGCTATCAAAATTTCCTACTTCCAATTTCAGAAGTCCTGATTACAAGCATGTCGCATTCAAGCGCTTTGCTGTTGGAAAGAATAGGAATCGTGGAGGACGCCAGGTTTCCTGGGAAAATCTTATTAAAGCCAAAATCGTAGATATTTAATTTTGAATGAAATGTAGCATTTCATTTGTTAACAACTATATCATCATTCACAGTGTTATCTTTATAGTTAGCTTGTTGATGATTCTGGATTTTCAGTCAAATACATGCTGTTCTGCTGTGTATAAACCATACAAAATGCTTGAAACGGTTATTGCACTACTATGTGCATGACTTTAACATTAAAACAAGGTGAGCTTGCTTTTGTGGGAAAAAAAAGCATACCTGTCCCAGCTGGTAAAAAGAAGAAGAAGAGCACTAGCAAGGAGAACATAGCATTAGCACTAGTCAGTCTTGTTAGTTTTATTTTTGGTTTTGTTTTTTGGTCAAATGGGTTCATTAAACTTTAACATTACTGATTGCTATGGCGATATGACAAAATATATGTTGGTGATGATATAAAGTGTAAGTCAATTGAACTTTTTCTATATCATTTATTTATTGTCGTGGTATGCAAATATATCTGTGGAGCTTTTAGTGGGCAGGAGTTATTGACACGTCGGAGCGATAAATAAACATGGATAAATGAGTAATAAGCAGCTTTCTGTGTGTGTGTACCCCAAGACAAAGATAACTATAATGCTAATAATAAAGATATCAATTAAAAAAAAACACTAGGCATACTCACACTAGGCACAGTTGTCTTGTACTAGAGCCCAAGCGCGATTGTCCTTTCGCTAACAGACAGATATCAGAGGATTATTACAGAGGCAGCTGAGGTCAATGGCAGAATTTGCAGCTTTACTCACAAACTACAATACATGTTCATCAATAAGATGAGAACCAGACCCATTCTAAATCTAAATGTA
The DNA here is from genome assembly GCF_012432095.1 of Onychostoma macrolepis. Lineage (NCBI taxonomy): Eukaryota > Metazoa > Chordata > Actinopteri > Cypriniformes > Cyprinidae > Onychostoma > Onychostoma macrolepis. Next base: position 33,102,447 of record NC_081158.1, read on the forward strand.
CTAGAAATGTAATTAATTGAAAAGTGTGAGATCCAAGTAGTAATAAAGATTCTTGCTGTCATAATGATAACAATAGCGCATACAAAAATAGTAAATTAGCTGTTCCATGCTCTGGCGCGGTTAGCGATCACACTACATGCGTACCGCACACAAGCCACCTCTTCAAGCGGGCCAGGGCATGGTTAAACAAACCGCACTGGACACGGTACAGACTTGTGAAATAAACTGGACTTTGGGGGTCAATCGCGCTCGAGCACAGATCAGATCCCATAGTGTGAGTAGCAGATAACACACCACAACTATAACCATAACAGCACAAAAGATGATGAATGATAAAAACATTGACAGCCAATCGGAATCATTTCATCTTTAAACAGCTTGAGCATTTAAAGTGACAGATGACAACTGCATTGCGTACTTAGAATACACTAATATAGTTATCTTTATGATTATCGTTCTTGGTGTAAACAGGCCTTAATTGTGTTACGTTACTGGATGGCCAATTTCACATGTATTTTGTGTATTTTTAAAATACAAAATACTGTATTTGTATTTGTATTTAAATAAATTTTTCCACACAATATTTTGTATTTTTATTTTAAATACATTTTGATGCATTTGTGCTCATCTCTGCTTATAATGTAATTTTTCTCAACCTCATGACAAAAGAAAAATTTATCTAAAAATGCGTCTAAAATGAATTTGTCTAAAAATGAATAATGATGACAGTAACATTTTTTAAAATTATTTAATTACATAAATACCAGTCAATCTCATGACAAATGTAGTTAATGTAAAATAACCTTTTATTGTCAATATTTTAAATACTCTCTCTCTATATCTATATATATATATTAGTGCTGTCAAAATTAGCGCGTTAACACAGGCAATTTCATATCATTTCATATCGAATCGCAAAAGAAACTACGAGCATGCGATGTCGTGGTCAGTTAAGGCATGAAGTTACCAAAAAGGTGATTAAAGCTGCCATTAACTGTGCATGCATGTAATATGTTATGACTCATATTTAAGAACATGTCTCTGAAATGGTTTTCAAAACTGTCCTGGACAAGCCCAGGACTGTCTCCCTCATCTAACACACTTGATTCAACTCATCAGCTCATTAGTAGAGACTGAAATGGGTTAGAAAAGGTGATGAGAGTTGAGAAAATATGATGCGTGTCAGATCTGCGTCATGATCAGCTGCAGCAGCTCTTAAAGAAATAGCAGCCAAAAACAACCTAATGACCAGCTGCTGTGATGTCTGTTCATCAAGAACAAAAGAAAAAAGAGGAAATCAATAACTTTTATAGCTTTAAGGATTCATCTGTATTTAGTTTAGAATTTAGTGTTTGATAACTTTATTAAATTTCTGTATATTTCTGCTGAGGGGCACATGTAAATATGACATTTATTATAATGGGTTTATGTGAAGATTGTTTTAAGTTCACTTAAATTGGAAGTTATTTTTAAAGTCTAATAAATTTTAAAATTAATAGCTCTTAATTATAATGCAACGTTGAATAGCTATAATCAATGGTTAAATATTAGGGAATTATTTTTATTTTTTATAGGACAATCAGTATTAATTGGTATCGGTGATCCATGGCCTTCAGTCAAAAAAAGATGCCATTAAACAAATATTAAAAATATACTGTCTTTGTGTTGTTTGTACATTAGTTTGAAGATTGAATGTGAAATTATTGCAATATAAAAGTATTTAAAAACTTTAATGTTAGGTGGGATTGATCGCGATAATTCAGAAAAAAATGTGCGAGTGGTTAATTTTTTTTTTAATCGATTGACAGCACTAATATATGTGTGTGTGTGTGTGTGTATATACATATACGTGTATATATATGTGTATGTGTGTGTATATGTGTGTGTATGTGTATATATACAGTGGGTACGGAAAGTATTCAGACCCCCTTACATTTTTCACTCTGTTATATTGCAGCCATTTGCAAGTTCATTTTTTTTCCTCATTAATGTACACACAGCACCCCATATTGACAGAAAAACGCAGATTTATTAAAAAAGAAAAACTGAAATATCACATGGTCCTAAGTATTCAGACCGTTTGCTGTGACACTCATATATTTAACTCAGGTGCTGTCCATTTCTTCTGATCATCCTTGAGATGGTTCTACACCTTCATTTGAGTCCAGCTGTGTTTGATTATACTGATTGGACTTGATTAGGAAAGCCACACACCTGTCTATATAAGACCTTACAGCTCACAGTGCATGTCAGAGCAAATGAGAATCATGAGGTCAAAGGAACTGCCTGAAGAGCTCAGAGACAGAATTGTGGCAAGGCACAGATCTGGCCAAGGTTACAAAATAATTTCTGCTGCACTTAAAGTTCCTAAGAGCACAGTGGCCTCCATAATCCTTAAATGGAAGTTGTTTGGGACGACCAGAACCCTTCCTAGAGCTGGCCGTCCGGCCAAACTGAGCTATCGGGGGAGAAGAGCCTTGGTGAGAGAGGTAAAGACGAACCCAAAGATCACTGTGGCTGAGCTCCAGAGATGCAGTCGGGAGATGGGAGAAAGTTGTAGAAAGTCAACCATCACTGCAGCCCTCCACCAGTCGGGGCTTTATGGCAGAGTGGCCCGACGGAAGCCTCTCCTCAGTGCAAGACACATGAAAGCCCGCATGGAGTTTGCTAAAAACACCTGAATAAGATTCTCTGGTCTGATGAGACCAAGATAGAACTTTGGCCTTAATTCTAAGCGGTATGTGTGGAGAAAACCAGGCACTGCTCATCACCTGTCCAATACAGTCCCAACAGTGAAGCATGGTGGTGGCAGCATCATGCTGTGGGGTGTTTTTCAGCTGCAGGGACAGGACGACTGGTTGCAATCGAGGAAAGATGAATGCGGCCAAGTACAGGGATATCCTGGACGAAAACCTTCTCCAGAGTGCTCAGGACCTCAGACTGGGCGAAGGTTTACCTTCCAACAAGACAATGACCCTAAGCACACAGCTAAAATAACGAAGGAGTGGCTTCACAACAACTCCGTGACTGTTCTTGAATGGCCCAGCCAGAGCCCTGACTTAAACCCAATTGAGCATCTCTGGAGAGACCTAAAATGGCTGTCCACCAACGTTTACCATCCAACCTGACAGAACTGGAGAGGATCTGCAAGGAGGAATGGCAGAGGATCCCCAAATCCAGGTGTGAAAAACTTGTTGCATCTTTCCCAAAATAACTCATGGCTGTATTAGATCAAAAGGGTGCTTCTACTAAATACTGAGCAAAGGGTCTGAATACTTAGGACCATGTGATATTTCAGTTTTTCTTTTTTAATAAATCTGCAAATATGTCAACAATTCTGTGTTTTTCTGTCAATATGGGGTGCTGTGTGTACATTAATGAGAGGGAAAAAAAATGAACTTAAATGATTTTAGCGAATGGCTGCAATATAACAAAGAGTGAAAAATTTAAGGGGGTCTGAATACTTTCCGTACCCACTGTATGTGTAGGTGTGTATGTATAGGTGTGTATATATATATATATATATATATGTGTGTGTGTGTATATATAGTATTTAAAAAGCTAGGTTTTATTTCATATAAAAATATTAGTAGTATTTATAATATTGTCAATGATTAATAATTATATAAACTATTTTAAATGTTAAATATATTTATTTAATATACTGTATAAGAATTTTTTTTTCACATATGTATGAGTGACAAATAGCACCCCATAAAAACCAGAAACATCATGTTAGCCAACAATGCCTTAACTGACCTTTGCTCATGCTTGAACAGTTGACTAAATCTCGCTTTTCCAGAAAGTGTTTTCATCCCAAAATACATGAAGATGGTGTATTTTCTACTCGGAGCTATTTACAGACTAATTATATCTCCTTTTGTCACGAAAAGGCCCCAAAACATTTTTCAATGGCATGGTCTCTAACACACTCTGCCATGTAACAGATTGCCATTTTGCATATATCTAGCTTGGCGTTTGGGGTCGAGGGTAGGGGTTTGCTCCATGCTAGCAGCTACTCATCCACAGGAAATGTTGCATGTGCTAATGTGCTCCTGATAAACACTCACGCTCCGAACGTAGCGTTTGACAGATTAATTCACGCTGCAGTGCCGCAGTGACTCATCCAGATTTCTGCTGCTTGTCTTACCCGAGTAAGCAAGTTTTGTTAGCCTGCAAAACATACCTGCTACTAGGGATGGATCGATACCATAATTTTGGCTTCGGTACGATACCAGAATGTAATCCCTCGGTATCGATACCATAGGTGACAAATATCCAGCCTCAAAAGATAAGTGAATTGAAAACAATTTTATTAAAATAATAATAATAAAAACCTTTGTATCAAACTGTAACACAAAAACTTCAGGGAACATGGGTTACATTTTGATGTTACACTCTCTTGACTGCTTCATATTAGCGGTCGGCAGCATGGCAGAAACATTCCCTTCATATTATTGATACTAAAATGAATATAGCAAAACTCTTGCTTAATTCAAATTCAATTAATTTTCGATTGTATGAAATGCAAGTGCATATATTACGTGACCAAAAACTTCACTGGTTCTAGCGTGTCACACACACACACATTTGCACTTACTGTATCACATCTTTATGTGCGTTGATCAGTTGTAAATAAAAGTTCAAATTAAATCTGAATTTATGAATGATGCACTCACCTGTTGATCTCTTAATTCTCTGAAAAGATCAGGATGAGCAAGTGACAAATGCTTAAAAAGTTTGATGTGTTGCCTCCTTATAATGATTTATAGTAACGCTTGTATACAGGTGCAGTAAGCAGTTCGTTCACCTTTGTCATCTGTTTTGAATGCAAAGTAATGCCATATTTCACTTCTTCTGTTCTCTTTATTTATTAATATCGGGTACGTTGATAGTTTCATCTGTTTGATTCATTGCGTTGTTCTGTTGTCACATTTACCGGTTGCGCAGCAATTTGGGAAGCACTGTCACCTACAGGTGCACTTCGCAACAGCAGCGTATGAAATACCGAATTGAGCAAAATTATGATATCGTACCGTTTGAAACATAATATATACCGGTATTTTTCCAATACCGGTATACCGTGCATCCCTACCTGCTACACAACAAAAGCCAATGAATTGCTTGGTAAATCGGTTTTCTGTTCATTTCCACCTGGGCCTGGTTATACAAAACGGCACATGTGTTAATAAGTGTAGCATGTAGGTGTTTGTCTTGCACAGTTTTGTTGGGTTTTCAAGACATCTTAAGCATTTTATGCTGTGTTCTTGTCATTTTGGAGTGATTGTGTTCTTGAGATGAGCACTCGTTAACGTCACCACATATTTGAATGTGTTAATTGAAGAATCATGGTGGAAGCTAATTGGTATTGGTCATGAACTCGAAATTGCCCAATTTTGGCATTTTGTTCTGACCAAAATCACTTTAATGTGCATTAAATTGTAAACAAGCTCCAGGAAGACTTAGCAACAGGTCCTTAATAGTGAGCACATAGTGTAGCATACTATTAGTCGTCATACTTGTGGTCTGGTCTTGATTTTGAGCACGTTGTTTTCGAGTCAGAGAGGAAGTGAGGTGCGAGAGAGAGGTGGACCCCATGTGGAAGCCATTTCCTCGTTCCTGTGGCCGCTTTCGAGAGCCTGGGGCTTTGGTTCTTACCCAGAACTGGAGCGTCAACCACCATCAGAACTGAAATTTAGGATCTGGTTACTCTTATTCGGATTGTTGCTTTTGGGGATAGTGGTGAGGGATTCAATCCAGTGACGTGAATCATTTGAATCTGTTCACCATAAAGACGAACTCTGATTTGGCTGGCTCTTCAGGTTGCTCTTATTTGGTTCATTGCATTTGAGGGCAGTTTTTAATTCATTCCAGTTACTTGAACCTTTTGAATCTTTTGAATCTGTTCACCAAAAAGATTCATTCAAATTCATTCTCTGATTTGTCACTGGCCCTTTGTACAGGTTACTCTTATTCCTGTTGCGTTTGAGAACTTTCTACAGGTTACTTTTTTTTTTTTTTCATCACGTTTGAGAGCAGTTTTTGATTCAATCCAGTGACTTGAATCCCTTGAATCTGTTCACCAAATAAAATGAATTCAGGTACATTCACTGATTTGTCAGTGGCCTTTTCTGCAGGTTGCTTATTCCGTTCATTGCATTTGAGAACAGTTTTTGATTCAATCCAGTGACTTGAATAATTTTGAATCTGTTCACCAAAAAGATTCATTCAAATTAATTCACTGATTTGTCAGTGTCCCTTTTTGTAGGTTGCTCTTATTCAGTTCATTGCATTTGAGGGCAATTTTGATTCAGCCCAGTGACTTGAATCTTTTGAATGTGTTTACCAACGCTGATTTGTCAGTGGGGTCCCACTTTATATTAGGTGGCCTTAACTAACTTACGTACTTAACTTACGTAAGTACGTAATTAACGTACGTACTTTTAAATTAATAATTTGGTACAATGCACTTATTGTACATACATGTTTACATTGTACTTATGTTTTGAAAAATGCCTATATGTAAGTACATCTGTAATTACGTTTAGAATTACACTGTTGACCCATCTCTTAAACCTACCCATATCACCAAACCTGTCCCTAACCTTACCCGTATCCCACCTTAATAGCAGCAAAAGTGTTTTGCAATACAATATGAACACAATAAGTACATTGTACTTATTTTTTGATGTAAGTACATAGTAGTTAAGGCCACCTAATATAAAGTGTGACCGTCAATGGTCCTTTCCGTGGATTGTAGCGTTACTTCCAAGTTTTGTGTGTGTGTGTGATAAGAGTGAGTCACTGAACCATTCATTCAATTGGTTCTTTATACATTATCGAAATTTGCATGTCTGCAGATCTAGAGTGTTTAAACATCATACTGTAGGAGTTTACCCTACAAATGATGACACAGATCTGTCAGTTTTTGTTCCTCCATCTTGTCAACTGCTCAGCTTGACTTCATCATGCTTTAGAAAAATACAATAATAGTCTAAACGAATTGATTGAGTCTCGATAGCATCCTCATGTCACTTTAATTGTCTGTGGTCATCAGTCAATTTTACACATTCGTAATTCTTCCGCCCTCTTTCTCTGCTTGTTGTGACTGATAGTGACACATCAAAGTCATGCCCTCTCGCGTTCAGATCCTCCTTTATGAATCAGATGTTCCAGTTCATGCAGTTTGTTCATCTCGTTCAGACCTCGGTGAACAAAATATGAATCAGTGAGCAAGAATGATTTGTTCTCTAACATAATCTCTTGTTTCATTCTTACCTTTTGCCTTTTATTAGTGTCTGTGACGTCCTCCGATCTGCAGGCAGTTGGCTGGCGTGTGGAAGTGATGAGTGTAAACAAAGCCGGTGTAAAGAGGACTTTGGCAGTGGTGGACATTCGCGCACACAGTCCATTAATCATCAGATAACCCCTGCAAGCTGTCCAACCATGTCTTTCACATCCAAAGATTCTTGTTCCTTTGGCTTTTCTTCATTTCGCCCCTATCCAAAACATCTAAAATTGCTTCACAGCTGCTCTTGGGACGGGAAGAAGAAACATTTTCAGACACTATGTTTACATTGCTCTTCTCGCAATGTGCCAGCGGGACAGACAGACGTGTAATGGAGCGTTCCACCGAGTAGAAACACTGGACGTACAGCCGGACAACAAGTCAAATAACCGAGTATGAGAGAATCTTGGCCTCGTTCCTCTTCCTGTCAGTTTGTTTTCCATGTCTCTACGAAATGTTTTCAGGCCCTTCACAATTATGCTAACACAATCCAAATTCTCCTGGACTACTGTCAGATATGAGACACTTAGTCCGGCATAAATTTTTGTTTTAGTAAGGACAAATGCTAGCGTAGCGCAAACCCAAGAGTGTTGACAAAGCATCTCACTTTTATCACTGTTTGACCGTGTCTGTCAGGCTTTGGTGTTAAGCTATAAATATCGACCCCTCTGCGTTTCTTCTCCTTGATGACCTTCTTGTTTAGTAGGAGCTGTCTGTGTTGGGATTTGAGACTGTAAGCAATGGTGCCGGGTTCACGTTTGGAGAACATCTCTGGTTAAATACGACCCCAGCTTTGTTTTCCTATAAAAGGATTCATGTTTTTGTCTAATTTAAGATGACACGGCTTGTATTTGAGTGCGAGCTAGAAGTCAGCTCGGGTCAAGTTTTCACATTCATTTGCTAGGTATCGGCTAAATTGCTGTAAAGTTAAAGAGTTTGAGCGAGCGGCAGAACTCTTGGCTGCGGTGTAACCCAACAAAAACATCAAACAACAGCGTTAACCTCTTCCAAAACCTGGTTCTGGAAACACATGGAGAATGTGGCTTAGCTCCATTTAGTCCAAACAAGAAACAGGTTTTTATAGGATTTGGGTTGAAATTTGAGGCGTTTCGAGTGTATTGCGAGCCCCGCGTCGGCAGACGCAGAGTGTTGGTCAGTTGAGAATATGGGATTGTGCATTTTTCAAGGGATTCATGTGTGGAAACAAAGAGTCAATCTCACCGAGGTTGGCAGCGGGTAAACCTCTCGTTCTTAGCATCCCACGTGTTTTAGAGTTATCGGAAAAGGTGGCTGCCTCTTACAGGTGTTTGCCAAGAGTGCCAGAGTTCAGTAATATTGCATTACCAAAACCTCATGCATAGAAACAAACTCTTTCTAGAGCCTATTAATTGGTTTGTGGATGTAACACAATGAGTCTTTCTGTGTTCTGCCATGCAACTTGTTTTTGTATGTATCATTATGTGTGCATTAAAACGTTTTGTTATTTAGTCATTATTAATATTGCTAATTCTGATGCTAAAATTTGTTTTGACAACCCCTAAACCCAAGTAATACATTTTAGTGCATACCCAGCTAACAAAAATATGTTCCAAGACTGTTTTGCCAACGTTTCCTTTAGGTTATGAAAATGTACTCTGAGCATTCAAAACATCCATGTTTTAAATTTTTATTTATTTTATTTTTTTTGTTACATGAATGTTAAAGAAACATCCCATTTCTTACTTTTTTTCAAACATTATAGAATGTTGAATGTTCTAAAACAATTAGTAACATTTAAAAAGCATCCAACTAAAACATTTAAGGAAGAAATGTTCTATGAACGATAAATAAATTGTTTTTTTTTTGTTGTTTTTTTAGGACATTAGTCATGTTCTGGATAATGGACCAAAATATTGGACCATGGACCGGATTCACAAAATATTCTTAAATAGTCTTATTTTCTTGAGGAAAAAAAAGTTACAAATATTTTTTTATTACAAAAAATTCTTCAGAATATTCTTATTGTTTTTCTTAAAATTGTTCTTAAGACAAAACTTGAAAATAACCTTCTTAAAAATCATCTTGAATAACTTAACCCCGATTAAGAATGATTTAATGAATTTATTGGGTTATTTCAAATTGTTATATTTAAGCATTACAACAACACTAGCTGCATATAATACATAGTAGGACTATTAATAGGGATGTGCGCAAAGTTTCTGAAATGACACACTAATGACTGCTAATGTAAACTATGATCGGTCGTGACTATGTGTGACACGATAAGTTCAAAATTCAGTAACGACGAGTTGGATGGGGAGTTCATTTTTAATTTTAGCCTATAAATATGACATAATCGTTCTAGGCGTTCACGTGGAGACTGAGCGAAAAAAGACCACACACAAATGAACGAAACATACCCAGTAACTGATTGCATATAATCTGGATTACACAATCCGATTCAAAAAAACTAAGTACCTGTAGTTAATTACATTTTATAATACTTGCAATCAGACTACAGTTACTTTTTTATTGATTACATAATTATGTATTATACACACAATAGCAGTACATTGTTACATAATTTGATTCAACTTAATTATTCTTTTTATCTTTAAACACACAAATTCACATTATTTCTTAGATAATTAATTTGACCTGCATTTTTACAGATAATATGGTTGACTAATGTTATGAGTATTGTTTGGATAATTACAAATTTGCAGGTGTGGCTTAAATTTAGCCAAAAGTAAAAGTTTGATTTGAACTGTAGTTTAGCAATCATGTAGTTGTCATATCAAAGCAGAATGAAACTATTATTCAAATCAGAACTCATTGTAGCTCTGAGGTCACTCGGGTCACATTTGTTTTTGGAAGTTGTGGGAACAAGGCAAAAAAAATGCTTTTAATGAATTTCAAGAATATTGAGGCTGTAATTCCAGCCCAGTGCTTGAAGAGCAATGTCTTGTCAGAAAGGCTCATTTATCCAGACTCCCCGAGCCCACTGCTGCGTTTCTGCTTGTCCGCAGCACGAGGCTTCTGAAGGCTTCTTTCTTGATTTATTAATGCTGTAACCGTGGGGGCTCAGGAGACGATTGGCCGCGGTTATCAAGGCAGTTATTCCACCATTCTTTGGTCTGAGAAACATTACGGCTGCAATCCGAAGAATGTGTGAAGTAAGTGTTTGGATGCCGGCGGAATGCCGGTCAGGATTTTGCAGCGACCGCAGATTGATGATATTAATGTACTCGTCAGATAAATAAATTCAAATGCACGTCACTTAAAAATAGAATATCTCCTGGGCTTCCCTGCTTGTATTGAGCAGAACCTGTTGTAAACCGCATGAGGAGCAGCTCGGAGAGGGAACTTTGACTCCAGAAGGTGTTGAGTTTTCCTGTTAATCAGAAACACATGCAGCTGCAGCGGTTCGAGTGTCTGCTGCACGACTGAAAGCTGTTCATTCTGAAAGCTCTCAGTGTAGATTACTGAATAACGTGCCTCTCATTTGCATGCAGGTCACACAACACCCCTGAGCTGATGTCAGTCGGGTCATGTGACTCCTAAACCTGTCCCGATTGGTCCAGTGGGTCGTTTCCTGTCCAGCCTTGTTCGCTCTCACTCTGTGATTGAAATTAGACTAGCTTTGAGGCTGCTCATATGCAATGAGTTAAGTAATACAAGTTTTAAAAATGATCATATTTCTTTCTAAATGGAAGTACATTTAAAAAAAAAAACAAAAAAAACTACTGTTCATATAGAAAATTCTCATTGTAGTAATGTGTCTGGATGATTTATTTACTTTTTTGGGGCATTTTTAAAATTAGTTCTAAATGGGTATTTTAATTAAATTATATAGAGAGAGAGAAAACATCTGAAACAGTCACAAACTGTAGCATAACTCGTTTTGTGCAAACAAATGAGATATATCACACGCGATGTGATGAATTAGCATAACAGAACAAATGACTCATGCACATGTGATAGTACTAACTCAAGCCAGAGATGCTTTGTTCACCCTTTCCCATTGTTTTTGTCTCACTTCCACCCAGAAATCCCATCATCCACGAGGCCTTTCAGTGCGGCTCCCATTAAACCCCACGGGTAAATGACGAACGTGTTAATTCCATTCCTCCAATCAGCTTTGAGAGAACGCCAAATCCATCTGCACTGTTGCCCTTTCACTCCCCAAAGACTTCCTGTGACCTCGTGACATCTTCACTGTTATTTGCAGTGGATTATAAAGCAAATAGTTCTGCTTCTTGATGCTGACTGGTTAATACAACATTACAGCTGTGCTAAAACATATTTCAAATTAAAATAAAACATTAAAAAAAATTTAAACATAGTGTCAGTACCTCTTGTGCCTGTTTCCTTTTTTTTCTTTATATAGCACACACCATTTTTATTTATTTATTATGTACCTTTCTATACATTTAAGTGCTTTTTTCTCTGTGCTTATTTTGCCCTTCTCTCTCTCTCTCTGTCTCTTTCTATATATATAATTTGTATTATATTTTCTCATTTATTTGATCAGTGCTTTTTTTTGTACCTTAATGTATTTTTAATTAAAATATTTTTAAATATTTTTCATAGATTTTTTTATTTGTCAGTGCCTTTTATATATGTCCCTTTATATATTTTACTTTTTATGTACATATATATATATATATATATATATATATATATATATATATATATATATATATATATATATATATATATATATATATATATATATATATATATATATATATATAAATTATGAATATAAACATGTAAATATTTTCTAAATATGTACTGTATGTGATTGTGTGTGTATGTGTGTGTAATATATATATAAAATATACACAGAACACACATTATGCAAACAAAAACTTTTATTTTGGATGTGATTAATCGCAACTAATCGTTTGACAGCACTATGAAAAATTACATTTTTTAAATTAAAATAAAACATAACATTTAAATGAACAATTAAACTTAAAAATGCATGTCTTTTTTTCTTTTCAACTGTTTATTTATTTGTCAGTGCCTTTTGTACCTTTTATATATTTGTTTTATTTATTCATATTTATAAGGGTTACATTTGTAACACATTTATCTAGTTCCAGACAAAGATTGAGTAATTGTTTAAAGCTTTTGAAGTCTTTGGAGAGCGAGCGCTCTGCAGCTGTTGGTCATTTTCCCATGATGTTCTTGTGATGGGAGCACATGTGGCGAATCGGTGACGTGTGATCTAACAGTGGCCTGCTCTGATGTCATAACCCCAGACTGTGTTTGTCTCAGGGCCATGTGATGGACAACAGGCCAGAGCCCTCAGCTGCGAGTGTGTGCGAGGCGGCGTGACACGGATTGGATACAAATATAGCCGAGCTCTTTTGATAATGAATAGATGTACGTGAGCGTTTTTGTCCCCTGAGAGCAGACGCTCCCCAGAGACGGGCCGCGCATTATGAAACGCATCATCCTCTTGTAGTTTGGCAGCCTGTTTGTGGAGGCCACATCAAAAACTCGGCCGAGTTCAGTGCTTCAGTCATGACACAGAATTCCTTTCGCTTGTTCTGTTTTTTCTTTCTGTGCTTCAAACATGCTGGACTTCATGATGCATTAACAAAACACTAAGAGGAACCCAAGAAATATTGAGTGTTTAAAAAAATGATTGGTTTTACTATAGGGATGTGAATGTCTTTATGTCCGTGTTTATGGAATATAATTCAAAGGTTTAGTGTCTATGTATATATTTTTAAAGAAATTTGTGCTTTTATTCAGCAATGATGCAATAAATTGATTAAAAAAATGTAGCATGATTTCCCCAAGAATATCAAGCAGCACAGCTGTTTTTAACATTGATAATAATAAAATGTTTCTTGAGCAATAAATTAGCATATTAGAATGATTTCTGAAGGATCGTGTGACACTGAAGACTGGAGCAATGATGCTAAAAATTCAGCATTGCATCACAGGAATAAATGACATTTTCCAACATATCAAAGCAGAAAATGGTTATTTTAAATTGTAATAATATTTCAGAATTTTACTGTATTTTTGATCAAATAAATGCAGCCTTGGTGAGCAGAAAAGATGTAAACTTACTGACTACAAACCTTTTTCTAGCAAACTTTTTTAGCAAATAAAAATATTCTATAGAAATATTCTGTTCTATATATGATGTGTATGTGTGTGTATGCATATATGTGACCCTGGACCACAAAACCAGTCTTAAGTCGCTGGGGTATATTTGTAGCAATAGTCAAAAATACATTGTATGGGTCAAAATTATCGATTTTTCTTTTATGCCAAAAATCATTAGGATATTAAGTAAAGATCATGTTCCATGAAGATATTTTGTAAATTTCTTACCGTAAATATATCAAAACTTTATTTGTTATCAGTAATATGCATTGCTGAGAACTTCATTTGGACAACGATTTTCTCAATAGTTTGATTTTTTTTTTGCACCCTCAGATTCCAGATTTTCAAATAGTTGTATCTCAGCCAAATATTGTCCAATCATAACAAACCATACATCAATGGAAAGCTTATTTATGATCTATAAATCTCAATTTCGAAAAATTGACACTTAAGACTGGTTTTGTGGTCCAGGGTCACATATGTGAAGCATAACTGTGAACCGGTAAGATTTCACAATAATTATGACAGTAAATACAATCATTTTTGATCTACTACAATAATGTATTACATTATAAAATAGCCAACTGCGATGCAATATTTTATTTATTTGATTATTTTGCATTATGGTAAAGAGATTTTGCTAGAAATTATTTATATAATAAATGTTTAACGAATAAATGATAAAATTATATAAAATGTAATATAATTAAAAAAAACAATAAAAAAATATTTTAAAATTTAAATGTTAAATTATGTTTTAAAAAGATTGATTATATATTGGGTAGCCTATTATAATATTGTAATGTATTTTCTTTGTTTGAAATTAATTGTATTATTTCTTTCTTTGGGTGTAGCTAAGCAGCACAATGCGACAAAATTGTGACTGGCAAAATGTCTTGTTGCACGACATTTCTCCCCGTCAGGATAAAAACTCAGATTAACATGACAATTTATCGCTTTTACGACATGCTTTCAGGGTGTGTGCTTTCAAACAATATCAAAAAAATGTTATACACCGTACAATAATACCGCTAGCTGATGACTTTAATAAAACACGGCTAAAAATATTGTTCTGTACTGAATAACCTCGCTCCAATAAAATCCTAACGTCATATTTTGCGAGCAGGGCAGCGGGTTCACGCAGGCCGAGTTGGCGAAGAGTTCGGCTCTAATACCGGCGAGTGGCTGTTCAATCGCTTCCATCAAACGTCTTGGATATATTCGTCCCGTCATCTCTCGCCGTGCCGTGCGTAAAGCGCGCTCACCACACAGGAAACTGCCTGCCAAACATGCATCTCATTACGGACAGTGAACCGCTTCACTCCACTCCCATTTATGGCCACGCTTAACGTCAACCAGCCAATTCTTTGCATTATTAACGTCAGTAAATGACGACAATGAAAAGTGTGAATTTGCACAGCCGCGGTCGCTCCTGCAGTGCTGTGTGTTTATGAGTGCATTAAACACGGTGACCGCAGATAAACAAAGTTTTCTTGCAGTCGGATTGAACTTTTAGATCAAGATTTTGTGCTTGGGTGCCTTTCGGTTATTGCATGCACATGCTGTGTCCGAGGTCACACTTTACAGCTCTCTGTGTATGGCAAGCTGTCTTAACATTTAATCTATAACATGTACAAATAGGCCTGTCTGTTTTCATATTTGATTTTTTGGCCACTGTTATCTATTATATTAGGTACTAGTACTATTTGTTGGCTACTAGTGCTTATTCTTTAGGTACTAGTACTTATTCATTACATACTAGTTCTTATTTATTTCATGCTGGTACTCATTCATTAGATACTCTTACCTATTAAATAGACACTAGAATGTAGGCTATTAAATACATATTAAATAGATACTACTTATTAGATGTTAGTACTTATTCATTAAATACTAGTTATTATTAGATACTAGTACTTATTCATTCAATATTAATACTTATTCTTTAGATACTACTACTATGTAAATAGATGCTACTAATTTATTAGACATTAGTACTTATTTAAATAGATAGTAAATATTCGGTTGTTACTAGTAACTCATTTAAAAGTTTTGCAATTGATGTCATTTAGATATCAACTAGTCAGTCAGTTCTGACTAGTATGTATCCAATTATGATTAGTAAACATTTTGGTAACACTTTTTTTTAAACTTATTTTATGGTGTCCTTGTTACAAGTTACATGTACTTATTATAATAATAACAATAAATTATGCATAATTGCATGCAGGTAACCCTAAGCCAAACCCTAATCCTAACCCTAACCATATAGTAAGTACATGTAGTTAATTAATATTACTCTGAACTTAAATGTATAATTACACTGTAACAAGGACACCTTAAAATAAAGTGTAAACCAAACATAAGCTACTTAAAATAAAGTGTATCAAGATTGTACTTAAGTGTACTTCATGTGTATCTATACTGTACACTTTATCCAGCTGCACCATAGTTTGATTTAACCCACCAGTACACAGCTAAAATACATATAATACATTTCTAATTACATTACAATTACAGAATATTAGACCGGCATAAGCTACTAAAATTAAAGTGTATCAAGATTGTACTTAAGTGTACAAGTCGCTGTGTAACAGACTCGGTCGGTTACATATGTGTAACAGTAGCTTCCTATTACATCTACATAATTACAAACTGTAACTACAGGCTGTTCCATAAGTAAGTACATTGTATTTCATGTAAGTACTACGGCTACTACTAAGTACTTAATTAGGTAATTACTCTGTATTATGACACCTTAAAATATAGTGTTACCTATGTTTGTGTGATATTATGCAATTGTAATGCAATTAGAAATGTATTACATGTATTTTAGCTGTGTACTGGTGGGTTAAATCAAACTAAGGTGCAGCTGGATAAAGTGTACAGTATAGATACACATGAAGTACACTTAAGTACGATCTTTATACACTTTATTTTAAGTAGCTTATGTCTGTGTACTTACATTTATAATTACAATATTTAAGTCTGCAACACATATGTAACAATCTTTTGGTTACATAAGTAGCTGTGTAACAGACTCGGTCTGTTACATATGTGTAAAAGTAGCTGCCTATTACATCTACATAATTACAAACTGTAGTTACAGGCTGTTCCATAACTTAGTTACATGGTAAGTACATTTTGTTTCATGTAAGTACAACAGCTACTACTAAGTACTTAATTAGGTAATTACTCTGTATTATGGACATCTTAAAATAAAGTGTTCGTAACAATTACAAAAGATACTAGTGTGTAATAAATATGCACTAGTACCTAATAAATAACTATTCCATAATATATCTAATAAATGGGTACTCGTATCTAGTTAAAAATACTAGTACTTAATAAATAAGTACTAGCATCTAATGAATAGTTACTAGTACTTTAAAAAAAAAAAAAGATAGTAGTCACTTTTGGAATAAATACTAGTCAGCATGTCAACTGAACTGAATGACAGATCTCCATAGAAGTCAATGTCAAAAATTTAAAATGTGTTACTAGTTACAGTATAATAGTTACTAGTCAACTAGTATCTAATAAATAAGAACTGGTGTCTAATGAATAAGTATGTAGTATATTTAAAAAGTTACTAGTAGCTCAGGAATAAGCACTAGTGGCTAATGAATAAAGAACCAGTACCTAAGCTAAAAGATACTAGTATTTAACAAAATAAGTACTAGTAGCATTAAAATAGGTAATAATATGTTGAATAGTAAGGATTAAATGTTAAAATGGCTTGCCATACTCTATGCGTCCTATGGGAAGGTGTTGTGTAGATGTGAAGCAGGCAGCAGTGAAAACAAGAGCAGCGTTTGCACTCACAGCTGAGTTCAGTACAGTGCTGCAGCAAACTGATGACTCCCAGATGTTTAATAAAGCCCCACTCTGTTTCTGTGCGCACACACATTTTCTCGACTGCGCACCCCCCCACCCCCCACCCCCCACTTGTGATTTCTTAAAAACAGGCATCACTAACCCGTCCACAAATGCTGTTTTCATTTAAAAGCCATTTACCTTAATAAATGGGGTATATGTACTGTAATCTGTTTACGTCTCTCGTTGGTTTTGCACGCAACTGCCCGATATTGTATCATTTCTCACAGTGTTAACAGTTCACCTCTTGTTTCCATATGAAATGCTGCTCGACTGTGGGAATGGGAGCTTTGCATGTGTTATGTGGACGCTGTCTCTCTACCTTTGTGCTGTCTGTCTGAATCTCTCTCAGTCAGTCTCAAAGTCAAAGAGAAGTTGAGAAGTTTGCAGACTTCGAAACTTGAAGACATGCCGTGACTTGATAAAATTAGTTTTGTTTTTTGTGATTTTTATTATTATTTTAAATAAAAGTTAATTAAAAGTATGGGCAAATCTCACAAAAGCTTGTAATCCCAAAATACAGAACAAATAAAATAAGAAACATAATTTTCCATTACAAAAATAAAACTCTTTTTAGGATATTTTGCACTGACACATTTTTCCTCACATATTCTCATTACTGTTATGCATCAATTTTTTTATTCTATTTTTATTCCTTAATTTATAAATTGAGTTCTCTTAGTTTTTAATTTTTAATTTATAAATATGACAGCAATGCAGTCATTTTTACTGTATTACATATTGTGCTAGAAATAAAAAGAAAAACTGCTGTGCCATGTCTTTTTGCATTACGATAATGCAAGTTTGCTGGAAAATGTGTTGAATCTAATATCACAAACTTAAAAATAATTAGGCTTCATGTTTTAAGAGCAAAAATTTAATTATTTATATTTATAAAAAATAATAAAAATGATTAAATATGAAAGTATTAAAAATATTTTACAATTATAGAAAATATAATTAAAAAAATATATTAAAAATAAATATATTAGAAAATATATTAAAAATAATAAACATTAAAAGATATTTTAAAAGATAAATGAATTAGTCCTGTTTATTTTACATATTGTAATTATATTTAGTCTTTATATATTCTATATATTGTATTACATTATAAATAAATATACATATATACATTTATATATACATAATATATAAATATACATTTTGCATTATGGTAATGCATGTTTGCTGGAAAATATGCTAAAACTAATATCACAATACAAAATATATTTTTAAGAGTAAAATAATTTTTATAATTATAATAAAATCATTTTGTTTGTTTATCAATGAATATAAATAATATTTATAAAAATAAATAAATTAGTGCTGTCAAATAATTAATCGCATCCAAAATAAAAGTTTTTGTTGACATACAGTGAGGGAAAAAATAATTTGCTCCCCTGCTGATTTTGTACATTTGCCCACTGACAAAGAAATGATCAGTCTATAATTTTAATGGTAGGTTTATTTGAACAGTGAGAGACAGAATAACAACAAAAATGCATTAAAAAAAAAAAGTTATAAATTGATTTGCGTTTTAATGATTGAAATAAGTATTTGATCCCCTATCAATCAGCAAGATTTCTGGCTCCCAGGTGTCTTTTATACAGGTAAGGAGCTGAGATCTCTTAAAGGGACTGCTCCTAATCTCAGTTTGTTACCTGTATAAAAGACAACCTGTCCACAGAAGCTATCAATCAGATTCCAAACTCTCCACCATGGCCGAGACCAAAGAGCTGTCCAAGGATGTCAGGGACAAGATTGTAGACCTACACAAGGCTGGAATGGGCTGCAAGACCATCGCCAAGCAGCTTGTTGAGGAGGTGACAACAGTTGGTGCGATTATTCGCAAATGGAAGAAACCCAAAATAACTGTCAGTCTCCCTCTGACTGGGGCTCCATGTAAGATCTCACCTCGTGGAGTCTCAATGATCATGAGAACGGTGAGGAATCAGCCCAGAACTACACGGGAGGATCTTGCCAATGATCTCAAGGCAGCTGGGACCATAGTCACCAAGAAAACAATTGGTAACACACTACGCCATGAAGGACTGAAACACTGCAGCGCCCGCAAGGTCCCCCTGCTCAAGAAAGCACACGTACAGCCCGTCTGAAGTTTGCCAATAAATGAGAGGAGAACTCGGTGAAAGTGTTGTGGTCAGATGTCGAGCTTTTTGGCATCAACTCAACTCGCCGTGTTTGGAGGAGGAGGAATGCTATCTATGACCCCAAGAACACCATCCCCACCGTCAAACATGGAGGTGGAGACATTATGCTTTGGGGGTGTTTTTCTGCTAAGTGGACAGAACAACTGCACTGCATCAAAGGGACGATGGACGGGGCCATGTACCGTCAGGGCATTGAAGCCAGCCAGGGCATTGAAAATGGGTCGTGGATGGGTCTTTCAGCATGACAATGACCCAAAACACACGGCCAAGGCAACAAAGGAGCGACTCAAGAAGAAGCACATTAAGGTCCTGGAGTGGCCGAGCCAGTCTCCAGACCTTAAGCCCATAGAAAATCTGTGGGGGGAGCTGAAGGTTCGAGTTGCCAAACGTCAGCCTCGAAACCTTAATGATTTAGAGAGGATCTGTAAAGAGGAGTGGGATAAAATCCCTCCTGAGATGTGTGCAAACCTGGTGGCCAACTACAAGAAACATCTGACCTCTGTGATTGCCAACAAGGGTTTTGCCACCAAATACTAAGTCATGTTTCGCGAAGGGGTCAAAAACTTATTTCACTCGTTAAAATGCAAATCAATTTATAACTTTTTTGAAATGCGTTTTTCTGGATTTTTTATTGTTATTCTGTCTCTCGCTGTTCAAATAAACCTACCATTAAAATTATAGACTGATCATTTCTTTGTCAGTGGGCAAATGCACAAAATCAGCAGGGGATCAAATAATCAATATATGTGTGTATACTATGTATATTTATTATGTATACAGTATATAAATACACACACATGCATGTATATATTTCAGAAAAATGTTATGTTTATATATTAAATATATTTATATATAATATAAATTATATGAATTTAAATATATACATGTAAATATTTTTAAAATATATACTGTATATGTGTGTATTTATATATACTAGTGCTGTCAAACGATTCATCGCGATGAATCGCATCCAAAATAAGTTTTTGTGTACATAATATATGTACAGGTGCTGGTCATATAATTAGAATATCATCAAAAAGTTTATTTATTTCACTAATTCCATTCAAAAAGTGAAACTTGTATATTATATTCATTCATTACACACAGACTGATATATTTCAAATGTTTATTTCTTTTCATTTTGATGATTAGAGCTTACAGCTCATGAAAGTCAAAAATCAGTATCTCAAAATATTAGAATATTACTTAAGACCAATACAAAGAAAGGATTTTTAGAAATCTTGGCCAACTGAAAAGTATGAAAATGAAAAGTATGAGCATGTACAGCACTCAATACTTAGTTGGGGCTCCTTTTGCCTGAATTACTGCAGCAATGCGGCGTGGCATGGAGTCGATCAGTCTGTGGCACTGCTCAGGTGTTTATGAGAGCCCAGGTTGCTCTGATAGTGGCCTTCAGCTCATCTGCATTGTTGGGTCTGGTGTCTCTCATCTTCCTCTTGACAATACCCCACAGATTCTCTATGGGGTTCAGGTCAGGCGAGTTTGCTGGCCAATCAAGCACAGTAACACTATGGTCATTGAACCAGCCTTTGGTACCTTTGGCAGTGTGGGCAGGTGCCAAGTCCTGCTGGAAAATGAAATCAGCATCTCCATAAAGCTTGTCAACAGAAGGAAGCATGAAGTGCTCTAAAATTTCCTGGTAGATGGCTGCGTTGACTGTGGACATCAGAAAACACAGTGGACCAACACCAGCAGATGACATGGCAGCCCAAATCATCACAGACTGTGGAAACTTCACACTGGACTTCAAGCAACATAGATACTGTGCCTCTCCACTCTTCCTTCAGACTCTGGGGCCTTGATTTCCAAATGAAATGTAAAATTTACTTTCATCTGAAAAGAGGACTTTGGACCACTGAGCAACAGTCCAGTTCTTTTTCTCCAAAGCCCAGTTAAGATGCTTCTGATGTTGTCTCTGGTTCAGAAGTGGCTTGGTAGCCCTTTTCCTGAAGATGTCTGAGCGTGGTGACTCTTGATGCACTGACTCCAGCTTCAGTTCTCTCCTTGCGAAGCTCTCCCAAGTGTTTGAATCGGCTTTGCTTGACTGTATTCTCAAGCTTGCGGTCATCCCTGTTGCTTGTGCACCTTTTCCTACCCAAATTCTTCCTTCCAGTCAACTTTGCATTTAATATGCTTTGATACAGCACTCTGTAAACAGCCACACCTTTCAGTAATGACCTTCTGTGACTTACCCTCTTAGTGGAGGGTGTCAATGTTCGTCTTCTGGATCATTGCCAAGTCAGCAGTCTTCCCCATTATTGTGGTTTCAAAGAACAAGAGATACCCAGAATTTATACTGTAGGGATAGTCATTTATTCAAACTCAAATGTAAATATTCTAATATTTTGAGATACTGATTTTTGACTTTCATGAGCTGTAAGCTCTAATCATCAAAATTAAAAGAAATAAACATTTGAAATATATCAGTCTGTGTGTAATGAATGAATATAATATACAAGTTTCACTTTTGAATGGAATTAGTGAAATAAATCAACTTTTGATGATATTCTAATTATATGACCAGCACCTGTATGTGTATTGTGTATATTTATGTATATATAAATACACACACATACTGTATATATTTTGAAAATATTTACATTTATATATTTATATTCTTATATTTTATATTATATATAAATATATTTAATATATAAACATAACATTTTTCTGTAATATATACATTCATGGGTTTGCATTTATATATAAATAATAAATATACACAGTATACACACATATTATGTAAACAAAAACTTTTATTTTGGATGTGATTAATTGTGATTAATCGTTTGACAGAACTAATATATACATTATAAATATACACAGTACACATACATTTATTATGTAAACAAAAACTTTTATTTTGGACTAAAATAAATAAATCTTTCAAAGCTTGCACTGTATCACTCAAAGTACTAGCAGGACGTTTTTAAAGCCCTGTTTTGTTCCAAGTTAGCCTCTAATGCAACCCATAACTGTAATACTGCTCTTTTTTTAATGCTGGTTCATTTTTCACAAAACAATATCTCTATCCCACATCGTAATATTGTTCCATTAAACTGAGCATTTGGGCTCCAGAGGGCCGGACAGACGTTGGCCGTTGTTCCAGGCCTTTCTGTTTTTTAATTTCTGCGGTCGTAACAAGTGGAAGGTTTAGTTAGCAGCAGCTTGTAAACGAGCTCCTGTGTGGAATGTCTATCAGTTTGTTTCCACTGGATTCTCCAGGAATGATTTGCAGCGACTAATAAAACAAGGAGGGAGACTTTCAGTCTAATTGCCTTTATTTGTCTCGTGCTGTATTCCTCCTGCTGTCTGGATAGTGTGGCTTCGGCTCCTGGCCTTCATTGTGTTCACAGATTCGACTCTGTGCGCCAGGCGTCTTGTGTTTTCATGCAGTGTGGATGTTTCTGCCAGACCTGTGTGTTTAGGAAAGACGGTGATTGTATCTCTTCACTATCTTGGGAACTTTCAGAATTTCTTCGTGGCATGAATCCAGAGATGAGTGTTGAACTAGACGACGCACTTCCCAGTAACCCGTCTGTTTTGGCCGCTGTCGTACTGTCCTACACCGGATTTGTCTCAGGAAGAGTCTCTCACTTCCATTTTCCCCCGGTTACTCATTTCTCACTTTAAATATTTGAGTTTTATTTGATGTATATGTGTTCTTTACCCTGTTGGACTTGGATTGGAGGATTGGCGGATAGTGAAAGTACCCAAACCGCACACACACACAAACTCGCTTACAAGCTGAACCGCATCCATTAATACAAAAAATAAGACTGCCTGTTCACAAAGGCACTTTTGTGTTGGCGTACTATTAAGGGTTTTTGTTACCCAAAAGAAAGCAGAACACCTGCCGGTTTAAGACGACCACATGGGCGAGACGGAACATTCTCCGAACAGTTTGTCCGCATTAAACCTGTTTATCTGAATGGTAACATTGGGGGTTTTAGTTCTTCCCCCTCGTAAAAATCACACGTTCGAGCATCTGTTGGAGAGTATCAGTGTATTTTAATTAGCGGTACTTTCTAGGGATTTAAACAAAAGTTTAGCATGTAACTCAGGGCTCCAGACATGAATGAGTCCTCAAATCATTGTATTTTGCATTAATGAAATGTCCATTCTAGAACACCATTAAGATATTTTGCATTTTGATGCAATTTCAAACACAATTTCCACAAAATTTTCATCACCATAATGACTAATAATATTGGTTATAATAGTTTTGATAATACAGATTTATTTTATTTTACTTTATTAATCAATTAATTTGTTTATTTTTGGTTCATTTGTTCATTCAAGGCCGTGCAACAGTACTATGATTTTGTGTATGAGAATAACATTAAGATTAATTACACTATTTATTTTATTTATTTATTTTTTGCATTTCTCTAATAACAATTTGTTTTGAAAATGTGCTGAAATTGTCATGAAAATTATATCACAATGCCTGGTTTTTGAATTGGTGGGCTCATTTGACACAGAAAGCAGAAAGAAACTGCTTCCCAAAGTCCAGAGCAACATGTCAGTGCCATTGAATCTTTTTCCATTGCTCTAATTTGATAGCTGTGTAATTATAAGCACACATACTGTTTTCTAACTATTCAACAATGGCAAATTTTCTCTTTTGCACTGAATTATTACCAAATACAAAAGAGATCACATTGTTTTTGCTACTCAATCACTTATGAATCATGTGGTTGACTTCCTTACTGAGAGTTTCGAGCCAGTGTCTTAGTCTTACCAATTCTGAAACTGATAGTGTATATGGTTATTCTAAACGGTGACTCTGAAAGCTAGTGTACTGATTAATGCATACTGCACACTATGTACATATATAGTTTATTTATTGCGCTGTATGAAAAAGTATGCATTATGCATAAGCGTTTCAAGCAGAAGTATGCTTGTCACATGACCTCAACATGCTTAATTTAGCAAGTGACATCCATTTAGCATTTCAAAAATAATGAGCTAACTGAAAAGACTGTCACTAAAGTAAGGTCAAACCAAGTGCATTGCATAATGGATATTTGCATGCTATATGTAATAATATGCAGTAATATTATCGATTTAACTGCACTGACACTGTCTGAAGACAACAAAATTGGAACTGAGTTGAGCTGAATAACAGCACTATTGTCTCCTTTAGAGCTGCTTTTGTAGTTGAAGTTTAATTTGTTTCTTATGAGCTTTACAACATTGACACTTATTGAACTGTAGAGAACAAAATTTGAACTGAATTAAGCTGAATAACAACACTACTGTCTTCTGTGGTGCTGCTTTATATCTGAAATTGAATTTGGTTCAAATTGATGAATTTTATAATTTTTTTCCGGGATTTTACAACAATTATTGAACTGAATTGAAACTACTAAATTGAGCTGAATAATGACACTACCTTCTATAAAGCTACTTTACAGCTAAAATTGCTTTATAGTTGAAATTGACTTTGGTTCGTAATTGATGAATTTTGCAACATCGACACTAATATTAAACTGATTTGAATCTACATTGAACTGAATTGAGCTGAATAACAACACTGTCTTCTAGGGCTGGACCAGAATATTCGATTATTCGATTATTCGTTCGGTGGGTTGCATTCGATTTTCAATTTTGAGATTGGAATATTCTTTTTTTTTTTTTGAACACCTGGCATCCCCCACGAAACGGTTCTCATTCGCGCTTGAATATAAATTGCCCATGAGTAAAGGTCATGAACGTCATAATTCAGTTCATCTGGAAGAGACCTTTAAATTGAGTGAGGACAAGACAAAGGCAGTGTGCCAAATATGCGATTTGAAACTGGCCTACCACAACAGCACATCAAGTTTGAAAAATCACCTGAGTTCTGTAAGTAGTACGCCTATAGTATATTGTTGGTGTAAAAAAACAAGCTGCTTTTATCTGCCATGTTAATCAGTAATTTTACACATGATAAAAACTTAATTTGCTTGGAAAATATTTGCGAATACGGCAGTCATAAAAATGTAATTTTATTTAAATTGTTCGTTAATTAAAATGTGTGATGCTGTTATTGAAAGTATGCTACCGTGTTCTTTATTTATTACAGTTTGTTGAACTTTGTTCATTTATTTTTCGTTCTTCTTTTATTTAAATAGCCTACCCTTTACGGTGTCAGTAATTACTGTGCTGCTAATTTCTGATTTGGGAGTGATTTTTTTTGTTAGAAAAATGTTAGGCTACCTTATTAAAAGTATTGCTAAAAGTATAACATACCTGTGTGTTTTGTATCACTAGTGCAGTGTCCGTTCTCAGAGCATATAAGTTAAGTCTGTAGTTTATTAAAAGTTTATTAATTCTGAACGTGTCGCGTGTCCATATTGCACCAAAATGCCACACTGCACTCCCTTGGGTCCACAGTAACACACCCACCAAGCGTGAAGTCGATTGGATGAACGGTTCTCGACATAATAAAAATGCAAACAGACAGACAGACACACACACAGAGATTCCTGCCTTTATTAGAGAGAAGAATATGTTCAGCCCCCTCCCTCCGAAAGCTCAAAAATGGTAATCTGACTAGCCCTACTGTCTTCTATAGAGCTACTTTACAGCTGAAATTTAATTTGTTTCATAATTGATTAATTTTACTTCATTTTTGACAGTTATTGAACTAAATTTAATCATCTATGAACTGTATTCAGTCGAATAATGACACTGACTTCTGTAGAGCTGAAACTGACTTAATTTATGAATTTTACAACATTACTGAACTGAATTGAATTGAATCAGCATTGAAGTAAATTGAGCTACTTCACAGAACAGAGCTACTTTACTGAACAAAATTGAATCAACTATGAACTAAACTGAACTGAATAACGATAATCTTATACAGAGGTACTCTTATAGCTGAAATTGAATTTGTTTCATAATTGATGAATTTGCAACATCGACAAAGTAATTGAAATTAATTGAATCGACACTGAACTGAATTGAGATTATTTATGACGCCATTAAGCTGCTTTACAGTTGAAATGGAACTCATCATAATTGATGAATTTCACAGCATTGACACTTATTAAACTGAATTGAATCAACATTGAACCAAATTGAGCTGAATAACGACACTTTATCTTGTACAGATGTTCTTTGTGGCTGTAATTGAATTTGTGTCATAATTGATTAATTTTACTACATGCCTGCAGTTTTACTGCATGCACTAACATTTTACTACATGCATTAACAGTTATTTTCCTGTTTTTAATGTGGAGCTGCTTTGAAACAATTTGTATTTTTTTTTAAAAGAACAATATACATAAATGTAACTTCACTTAGTTATGCGTATTATATACTGCAGAAGATCAGTATGTTTTTTGGCTGTAGGTTTTGTTTCCAGTTGCTACTCTCTCTCTCTCTCTCTCTCCTGTCTTTACCTCCAGCCTATTTGAAATAATGACAGAGAGAATTACACTGTAAAAAATACAGGCTCCGCTCCCAGAAGCAAAAAAGAAAATTGCTGGTTCAAAAGAGTGGAGTCAGCAGTGCAGGCAAGAGGCAGACAGAGATGAAGAAATGATTGGTTGAAATAAAAGTGTGCCCCCGTCAGAGATCGAGTGTGATAACGGATGATTTCACCTCCGGCAGGCAGGTGACAAAGAGAGTGAATTATTGTAAATATCCCGTAATCCGGCGGCGGGGCGATCGGGTCATCCGAACACGTGGAGCGCCGTGTGTCTGCGTATAGATTTGACTGATGGCTGCGCTCTCTGATCAAGCCCTGCTGGGATATTAAACTTTCAGCACATCTCTCAAGCTCACTTTATCTTGCGTAAAGGTGACATAACTCTGAACGTCAGGGAAGAGCCTTCGTCTATCTGGACAGAAAGTCTCTTTTCCTTCTGCTTTAATGCTTGTCGTCCTTTGATCTTTCCAGCATATTAGTACTGTAATACACTGACTTCACTATACTGCAAACAGGTGTATATATATACAAAAGTTGGAAAGAATGTACTTTTATTTTAGCTTTCAATTTTAAATCCTCTTCTTTTGAACTTCTGTTCATCAAAATATCGAATATAACCACAAAAATATAAGTAGCAACTGTTTTCAACATTGATATAAGATGTTAATAAATATTTATTGAGCAGCAAATCAGCATATTAGAATGATTTCTGAAGGATCATGTGACACTGAAGACTGGAGTAATGATGCTGAAAATTCAACTTTATATCACAGGAATTAATTGCATTTTAAAATATATTCAAAATGAAAACCGGTATTTTAAATCACAATAACATTTCCTAATTTTACTGTATTTTTTTATAAAAAAATAAATAAATGCAGCTTTGGTGAGCATAATTATGAAAGCTTGTTCAGAGAAAAAAGAAGAATTTTGCGGGGAAAAAACTGAGCATGTGTATCTATTAAAACATGCACTTTCAAACAGTAATATGCTATGCTGCCGATTTTCATCAGTTATTTTAGTATTTTCAATTTAAATTTGTGTTAAAATGTCTTGATAAGTAATGATCCCATGAGGGGAAAAATCATATAATAAGTGTACAGTTAATGTAAAACTAGAAATTAAGGTCAAGTTGAGTGCTTTGCATTGTGGGATGTACAGGTGCTGGTCATATAATTAGAATATCATCAAAAAGTTGATTTATTTCACTAATTCCATTCAAAAAGTGAAACTTGTATATTATATTCATTCATTACACACAGACTGATATATTTCAAATGTTTATTTCTTTTAATTTTGATGATTAGAGCTTACAACTCATGAAAGTCAAAAATCAGTATCTCAAAATATTATAATATTTACATTTGAGTTTGAATAAATGACCATCCCTACAGTATAAATTCTGGGTATCTCTTGTTCTTTGAAACCACAATAATGGAGAAGACTGCTGACTTGGCAATGATCCAGAAGACGAACATTGACACCCTCCACAAAGAGGGTAAGTCACAGAAGGTCATTACTGAAAGGTGTGGCTGTTTACAGAGTGCTGTATCAAAGCATATTAAATGCAAAGTTGACTGGAAGGAAGAATTTGGGTAGGAAAAGGTGCACAAGCAACAGGGATGACCGCAAGCTTGAGAATACAGTCAAGCAAAGCTGATTCAAACACTTGGGAGAGCTTCACAAGGAGAGAACTGAAGCTGGAGTCAGTGCATCAAGAGTCACCACGCTCAGACATCTTCAGGAAAAGGGCTACCAAGCCACTTCTGAAGCAGAGACAACGTCAGAAGCATCTTAACTGGGCTGTGGAGAAAAAGAACTGGACTGTTGCTCAGTGGTCCAAAGTCCTCTTTTCAGATGAAAGTAAATTTTACATTTCATTTGGAAATCAAGGCCCCAGAGTCTGAAGGAAGAGTGGAGAGGCACAGTATCTATGTTGCTTGAAGTCCAGTGTGAAGTTTCCACAGTCAGTGATGATTTGGGCTGCCATGTCATCTGCTGGTGTTGGTCCACTGTGTTTTCTGATGTCCACAGTCAACGCAGCCATCTACCAGGAAATTTTAGAGCACTTCATGCTTCCTTCTGTTGACAAGCTTTATGGAGATGCTGATTTCATTTTCCAGCAGGACTTGGCACCTGCCCACACTGCCAAAGGTACCAAAAGCTGGTTCAATGACCATAGTGTTACTGTGCTTGATTGGCCAGCAAACTCGCCTGACCTGAACCCCAGAGAGAATCTGTGGGGTATTGTCAAGAGGAAGATGAGAGACACCAGACCCAACAATGCAGATGAGCTGAAGGCCACTATCAGAGCAACCTGGGCTCTCATAAACACCTGAGCAGTGCCACAGACTGATCGACTCCATGCCACGCCGCATTGCTGCAGTAATTCAGGCAAAAGGAGCCCCAACTAAGTATTGAGTGCTGTACATGCTCATGCTTTTCATTTTCATACTTTTCAGTTGGCCAAGATTTCTAAAAATCCTTTCTTTGTATTGGTCTTAAGTAATATTCCAATATTTTGAGATACTGATTTTTGACTTTCATGAGCTGTAAGCTCTAATCATCAAAATTAAAATAAATTAACATTTGAAATATATCAGTCTGTGTGTAATGAATGAATATAATAAACAAGTTTCACTTTTTGAATGGAATTAGTGAAATAAATAAACTTTTTGATGATATTCTAATTATATGACCAGCACCTGTATTATTCCGGGTTGAGTGTTGTACTGTATGTTTCATATTTGGGCAAACATACTGCAAAAATAGTATGAGTATACAAAGTTACAAAGGTCCTTGCTCTCTTTTTCGACTTTCTGTGTGACTAAATGAGTCATGTTGTGTTTCTTTGCTCAGATAAACGTGAACCGCTCTCTCCTTCATTAAATATTTCTTCATGAATTTATGCTTTCCGTGCTCTGTTTGGGATAGCGCTCGCTTTCATGCTTGGCCAGTGAAGCTCCGCGCATAGAGTTGACCGGTGATAGATAGATGCATATATTTATCTGAAAGTTAAATAAACACAACAGCACATTCCAACACAGAGCAGGAACTACAACAAGAGCGTATCGTCGTCTAGGATAAAAGAAATGTCTGAGCTACTACAAATAGATTGGGGGTGGGGTGGGGGCAGTAACACTTTACAATAAGGTTCCATTTCAGGGCTCGCAAAATTTCTAAATCCCTGGTAGCCCTTCGGGCAGGTACTCTTCAGATTTTGGTAGCCCGAAAATTAATTTAACTAGCCCAAATTAAAAAAAATTTATTTTTTTTTAAATATAGAAAATCAGATAGGAGTTTAAATGTCAATCAAAAATATTTTCAATACACAAATATCAACAAATATGAAGGAAGGAATCTTATTTCACTATTTACAGGGTATCTGCAGAATTTTTAAAAAATAAATTTAAGGCAATTTATGACCCATTTTAAGAGCTGTACAAGTAAAATGAACACAGAATGAGCGGGGTTGGAAAATGTCTATGGTAAAATATAGTATTGAGCCATAAAATTACATGATTTACAGTTCAGATACAGGTTTTCACAAAAACAAAAATCTTATATAACAGCGTTTCAGGCTATATAGACCATTTTTATGAAAAGGGATAAATCAAGCAAATAAATTATTATATTAATTTAAACGAATAAATATTACTGTCTTAATTGTTTACATTTTTAGAAGGCATAACTTCTTTCTCATTTACAACTCTATGTGTTTGCTGCGTAAAAAGTTGATATTTGCTTGATCTGACCATAAACAGCAAGAAAGGCTTATTGTAAATGCAAATTCATTCTCTGCCACGAGGTGGCGCTTTAGGAGCGCTGAAATATTGCGGTTTCCCTGGACACGCTGTACACAAAGCAGCTCCGCACTCATAAACGCTGCTTTATCAGGAATTATAGGTAAAACGAAATTAAAATGCCAACGACACGTTTCTGAGGACAGTCGGTTCCCTTCAGATACATTCACATAAAGACATTCGCGCCGCGTTTTGACTTGAAACTTGCAGCGCTCATATTTGTTCAATGACATCCTTGCCTTTTGAAGTTTAATCCTGCATTATCGCGCGACTCTTGTCTTTCCGTCCCCAACTGTAAGACCTCTAGAAATTATAATTAAGACATTTCTTATACCCTTTAAGGTATTTAAAACTTTTTATGGCCTTAAGTTTGATACAACTCACTTTCAGAGTTTTTAAGGACCCGCGGGAGATCTGTATTTAAGGAGCCCGTCGGGCAGGCAGTGATACATTTTGGTAGCCCGACTGGAAAACACAATATCCCCGGGACGTCGGGCTAGCGATTTTGCGAGCCGTGCATTTGTTAACATTAACTACATCCCTGATAAATGTTTCTAAAGCATTTTAAGCAATAGTTCATCCAAAGATGTTTCTGATAAAAAGCTGATAAAAACATCACACTAATCCACATTAATAGTCCATCAATTAACATCTTGTGAATCAAAAAGCTGCCTGTTTGTAAGAAACAAATCCATCATTAATTGGTCTGATTCAGACCAGACTACTTTTTCACTGAAAGCAATATTATGGATAGAGGACTTGAGATAAAATGCCTTAATGATGGATTTGTTTCTTACAAACACAGCTTTTCACTTCACAAGATGTTAATTGCTGGACTGGAATGGTGTGGATTACTTGTGGGTTATTGTGATGTTTTTATCAGCTGTTTGGACGCTCATTCTGACGGCACCCATTCACTGCAGAGGATCCATTGGTGAACAAGTGATGGAATGCTACATTTCTCCAAATCTGATGAAGAAACAAACTCATCTACATCTCTGATGGCCTGAGGGTGAGTACATTTCAGCGAATTTTCATTTTTGGGTGAACTATTCCTATAACAATTAGGGACTTACTATAAAGTGTGTCCAAAAGTATGCAAGCATGCTTGATTTATCAGGCATCTTTTAGTGGCGAGATGATCAATCAGCTCGTTTAATGGAGGAAGTGAAAGTACTAGGAACTGTGATCAAGATCAGGGTTACTAGTTGCACTCCAACCAACCTTCCCAGCGGCTCATGTCGTGTCCCGCACCTCTCATTTGCAAATGCACATGCTGCTTATATTTAGCTGACACCATAAATTATATACACATTCAATCTCATGTAAGATTCAATAGCGTATAGAGCGTGAATCATGTGATAAATAAAGTGCACAGTGGGTTTAGTGTTTAGGATCGGCCAATAAGGCAGCTATTACCATGAAGATTATGATAATGAGTGTAGTTCTGTGTATGAAATGATTTACTCAAGAAGACAAACATCATGTTTCTGAAGCGAGTTCCTCTCGATAAGACCGATTGTTCAGAGGGACTCAGGTGAAGGACGATGCTCTGAAACACTACGAGATTCTCGGGAGGTGTTTGACGTCACGTAAGCTTATGTAATTCCTTGTGAATCATGTCATTTCGTGGAGCTGAGGGTGACCTCGCTAATGTTTCACAAAATCGTCTCTTAAAGAGGACAAATGAAGCGGGTCTCAGAGACCTTCGTCCCTGTCGTAAACTCTGTGTCAAGGTTGACCTGACTCCTGCAGCCCGAGGGAGCCACAGGTCTCTTTGAACATTATATTGTTAATGAAAATGGAAAACTGATTAGATTCAGGGACTTCAAAGCCAAAGAGCATGGAAGTATGTGCGTAACGCTCTTAAAATCAATCACTGGTGCTCCCAAACAATCAAAGACTGAAACTTTGCATCTGCACCTTCATTATGGTCTGTATGTTTGGACCAAAAGAACTTGTAATAGTTTGACCTGTTTACTCTCACTCGTGCCGTTTCAGTGCTGTTAATATTTCTGTGGAACATAAAAGGAGACTTTTTGAAGAAACATCATGCAGGTCTTTTCCATACGATGTTAGTTCATATGCCTGTCATGCTACAAAAAGGACTAAAATAAAATAAAATATTAGTTCATATGCCTATCATGCTCCAAAAAGAAATTAAATTAAATTAAATATTTTAAATTAAATGCCAAAAGTGAATTAAGGCATCACAATATAATGTGTACTCTGCAAAATGTATATTCATTTTGAGATCTGCTTACATTGTCATTAAATTATTATATGAATTACTATTTTTTTCAAGTTTACTTTAAGTATTAGATGATAATGGTAATGCACTATTAAATATGCAGTATCGATCAAATGTGATAAAATCTGTAATATCAATCAATAACTGATATATCATCAATACACTAATGTTCAAAAGTCACTAATATTAAAAAGAAAAAAAAATTATACTTTTTTTCAGCAAGGATATATTAAATTAATTGCACAGTAAAAAAAAAAAAAAAAAAATTATGATGTAACAAAAAATTTAAATAAATTTTGTTTCTGAACTTTCTGTTCATCAGAGAATCCTGAAAATGTCCACAAAAATATATTCATTTAAGCAACACAACTGTTTTTAGCATTGATAATAATAATCATGTTTCTATGAGAAGCAAATCAACACAGAATGATTTGTGACACTGAATAACGACTAGAATAATAATACTGAAAATTCAGCTTTAATAACAGGAATAAATTACATTTTAAAATATATTCATATAGAAAACAGCTATTTTAAATAGTAATAATATTTCACAATATTACAGCTTTTACTGCATTTATGATCAAATAAATGCAGCCTTTGTGAGCAAAAGAGACTTCTTTTGAAACCTTAAAATATTTACCAACCCCAAACTTTTAAATGATATATTGTGCATAAGATCATGAATCTATCATGACAGTCCATTCCTCATGCAAAGCCATCATATGACTTCAGGACTACTTTTATAGTGCTTTTATTGTGCTTTTTGCAGCTCGACACATGAACATGTGCATTTCATATACATGCAAATTCTTGAATCCTTTTGTGTTTCACAGGGAAAATAACATCATATTGGATTGGAATGACGTGGGAGTGAGTAAACCATGAAGCTTCTATTCTCTCGTCATCATTGTCTTAATCATCGCCCGCTTTGGGTGGAAAACATGAGCAATATGAGCGTGACCCTCAGTGAATTCCAGTGGACGCCGCAGTCACACCGACCGTTTGCTTGCCCTCCTCTGATGTTGTGCTATTCATTTTTGATTCCAGGCCGTAGATGTGTGAAACGCGCTCGGTCCTTTCAGACGCCCGAGGCGTTTCTCTCAGAGCTGTGAAGACCAACTCCCCGACGTGTCAGATCACAGGGCCAGACGGCAGAAAGCAGCTGCTCTCGCAATGCTAAAAGAGCGGCTCTCCCACTAGAGCTGAGTGCTACGGGTTACCTCCTCGAGTCAGGACGCTTTCATGTCCGACATGAAGAAACTCATCGCTCTGCTCGAGTGCTTTTAATGAGCCTGAGAATGAAAGAGAGTTTAAACTCGTGCATTTTTTAGTTTTAGTGCCGAAGCTCTGGAGGCATTTTCATTAACGATTGATGATCATTACGAAACTGAACAACTCTTGACCATCTTTGGACAAAAAGACTGACACTTATCCTACCATCCCTCACTTTAGACCACGTTTAGATGGGAGTCACCGCCTTGCACTTAATGGTGAGCACACATGCTTAGACAAATGACATATTTATATAAAATATGAATTCTGTGTTGTTGTGTGATATATATATAGCGCAAAACAACACAAAATTAATCAGAACCATTGCTAATAGTCATAGATGTTTGGGCTGTTGTTTTACCACCAAAATGATGTCACTGGAGGATGATGTCATTAAAGGCAGGGTAAGTGATTTCTGGAAGCCAATGTTGATATTTGAAATCACCAAAACAAACATGCCCCTGTACACCAAAAGGGTCTCGCCCCTATTTTGATAGATCTGCCTCACATATACGTAGCCTACGCAACCCAGACAATGATTAGTTCTATGAAACATAACGCCCATTTCACACCGCACGCGTGAGCAGCGCGTATTTTTTTCAGCATGCATGTTAACAAATGAGTGCATTCACACCGGGAGCAGGAGCAGCGCGTGAGCAGCAGTGCTGCGATCATTTCGGCGTCGAGTCTATTTTTGCTGCGCCGCTTACGCTGAATTAAAGCCACAGCGCATTTTTCTTGATCAAAATTGACCTGATTAACATGAGAAATTACACATTTCACTGTAAAATCATGTGAGGTGTTTCATAAAATTCAACTGATAATAATTTAAAAAGAAATAATAATAATTAATTAAAATTTGAAAATAATTAAAATAAAATAGTTTAAATATATTTATTTTAAATATTTGTAGATTTTAGATATTTAAATATTTGTAATGTGGAGAAAGAATGGATAAAAATCAAGAAATAAAGAAAATTGCCAGTTTTTCATCAAAAATAAGTAAATTGCACTTGGGGACATAGTTATAATATAATATAATAATATTGTGATATGTAAGTATTAATTCATATGAAAATGTGTTAATTGTGCCCAATATTAAAGATGGATTTGAAATAAAATAAAGGTAATTTCAACTTTTTACCGTTTTCCTCGCAATTCTTGAATCTGAATTATGAATTATGGGATATAAACTCAGAATTGCAAGATATAAAATTACAATTCTGAGAAAAAGAAGAAGAAATGTCAGAAATATGAAATATAAACTCATTATTGGGGAAAAGAAGAGCCAGAATTCAGAGAAAAATTTGCAATTATCTTAATTTCTTATTCCATGGTGGAAACAAACAAATAAAACAAAACAAAAACAGAAATGCGAGATATAAGCCCAGAATTGTGAGGGAATTCTCAGCAGTCCAAAATGTGAGATAAAAAGTCACATTTACTTTTTTAACTTTTTTATTCCGTGGCAGAAACGAGCTTCCATACATAAATGATGGAGACATGAAAATATACTGCATAGTACAAATGACGCTCCTCTCTGCCTTCAGTCTCAATAAAAGTTTTTAAAAGGCCACGTTTTAGTTATGGATATATCATTATACATGTCCTTCAGTTCCTCCTCCTTCTCTTTCTGATCGCTGGTTCTCAGGTGGAGTCCTCACTTCCTGTTGGGCCTTAGATTACAGTAAGATTACAGTTCCTGCGCTTCATCACCACATCTGCAGCGGCACACATGCTAACCCTGTTTGTCTTTACTACATTTAGCGCAATCAGTGCCGGCTAATTCACTGCCAGCCCACTAATGGTGTGAAGCGCTACTGTATGTTTATCTGTCCTAGCAGCGTTTAGTTCTCTCTGGCTCTCTTTTACACACTTCCCTCTCTTTCCCTCTCTCTCACCTTCTTCTCTTGAAGAGATTTAAGGACAGTGTTGCTCACTGAGTGACACAAAGCACAAGAGACGGACTGTAAAGGGTGAATCTCATCAAACCTGTCAGAAGTGTAAAGGTCATATTTCATTTCATTTAGCCTTTTGATGTCGTCTTAGTTTAGAAAATGAAGCCTTTTTTAAAACTATAATTTTTGAGACAGAATTGTCCTTAAAATTTTTCCCATATATTTGTATTACACTTAATAAATAGTATATTTTAGTACATTATAGTATTTTTGGTAACACTTTACAATAAGGTTCATTAGTTAACATTAGTTGGCAACATTAGTTAACATGAACTAAGAATGAACAATACTTCTACAGCATTTATTAATCTTAGTTAATGTTCATTTCAGCATTTACTAATGCATTATTAAAATCACAAGTTGTGTTTGTTAACATTAATTAATGCACTGTGAACTAACATGAATAAACAGTGAACAACTGTATTTTCATTAACTAACGTTAACAAAGATTAATAAATAGTGTAATAAATGCATTGTTCATCGTTTGTTCATGTTAGTTAATACAGTAACTAATGTTAACAAATGACACCTTATTGTAAAGTGTTACCGTATTTTTTTATGTATATTATATTACTATTGTACTATTTACTATTTACTGTATGAATTTGCATTTATTTTTATGGTCTTGGTTTTTGTTTTTAAATGAATTTTGTTATGTGTTGTCAATTTAGTTTTTTTATTTCTATTTCAATTACATTTATTTTTATTTCTGATTTTTCGTTACACAATTTTTATTCAAATTAACCACGTTCACCATATATTTATATTAGTTGTATATAAATATAAACTATTACAATTATGAGAGTCATCAGTTAAAACATTTGAATTATTACTGATGTTGGTACTTGATATACTTGAATATTTATTGATAATTTTGAATTTGCATTTATTTTATGCTTTTTTTCTGTTGTCATTTTTATTATTTTTATTTCTATTTAGATTTAATTTATTTTTGTTTTTTGTTACAGAATTTTTATTAAAATGTTCTTTATATATTTATATTAATTGTATATAAATATAAGCAGTTACAATAATGAGAGTCATTACTAAAAAAATGGGAATTATTATTATTAGAATTTTCTTTTTTCCTGCTTTCAATTTTAGCGTAAATTTTATGAATTTTATGGGCTTTTTTGTATTTCTATTTAGCTTTATTTTTATTTCTGTTTTCATTTGAGTAAACTTATTTCAGTTAGTTGATATGGCAATATTTTTCTTCCCCTTTTTCTTACATTTCTTACCTTTTTAACATTTCTCAACTTTTCATAAAATTTATATTTTACTTCATTTCAGCCTTCTTTCAGTTTGTAAAAATTATTTTAATAGCTTGTTGGTTAACAATAACAACACTGATTATTAGAGAAGAAAAAAAAGTGTAATGTATGTTACAATATGACAATTTCTTCTCTAAAATTATAATAAAGTCAGATTGGGGTGAATAAATGCGCTTACTATCCTACTATCTTTGTTGAAATATGACCTGGACATTTGCTATTTCCATGCTACTTGAAGGTACGCATCCTAAAAATTGTATTTGGAGTCTCAAACGTTGGAATCCGGTGTTGGGACAGGGAGTGGTTTGGATGACGGGCTGCAGCTGGAGAGCAGTATTCATGGATGGGGGGCGGCGCGGGGACAGGCCTGTCACTAACGGTAAGATCCGCTCTGTCGTCAGGTCGCGGGGAACATGCTCGCTTTCAATTCGCATGAGCATCAAATGCAGGCGTTTAGTGTTGTGTGTGTCTGGCCCTGGGGAAGCGCTGACCTCACACGAGCGCTTCAGCCGTGTCTGCGCCGTATGCATCCGGCTGGCATAAAGATTTAGGGTTTCTGAAAGTTACAGGCTCCGAGGATGTTCCTGTTTTTGATATTTTATGACCCTATTGTAAACATCGGTCAGTGATATGATGGCTTGTGGCTGATGGGATCTGCATACGCAGCCTTTTGTCTGGACTGCTGAACGTCTCCGGCTAAAGCTGTCAGATGAGAGAGCGTCTCTGCGGACAGACAGCGAGGGTCAGCGGTGTTCAAATCCAAACACGAGACGCATATTATCAAATATGGCTTGTGACCCCAATAGGCCAATCCTAGTATAGGGACCATACTAGAGTCCAGTTTTTTCATTTGCTATTTTATCCAGAAAGTATGCTGTTGGTAAACTTTATAACTGGTTTCATTGTAAATGTTTTGACATTAACTTCATGTAAAAATATTATATTATATTATATTGTATTATATTATATTATATTATATTATATTATATTATATTATATTATATTATATTATATTATATTATATTACATTACATTACATTACATTACATTATATTGTATTGTATTGTATTATTATATTCAGTGTTATTTTAGTCTGATTTATATACTGTTGTTTTATTTTTTAATTTCTTTTATTTTTATATTTTCATTTTTCAGTTTATTTTTAGTTCAAGTTCAATGTGCTTTTTTCAAATCCTTACTTTTTAGGCTTTTCAATTTAGCTTTATTTGTTTGTTTGTTTGTTTACATACCAACCTACTTACCTACTTGTATTAATTTTGGCACTTCATCTGTTTTTAGTTAGCTGCCAATGCGATATTTTTGTGTTGTTGTTTTTTTTAATCTAATATTTATGTCTTATTATATTTAGCTTTATTAATTAAAGAACTGTTACCGATTTTTAATCGTTTTAAGTTAACAATTCCAATAACGACTATTATATTATATAAAAAAAATTCAAAAACTTTGTATGTTAATGCTTTAAGCTTTTTCTAAGAAATGAATTAAACATTGTTTATTTACATATTTAGAAAAAGAATAACATGAATAATCTAGAAAAATGAGCTCTCTGCATTCAGCCAACAGTGAAATCCTACTTTATCGATGAACAGTTCAGCAAACACTGATCAAAGCAAAGTGCCCAGTGAGATCATATCATTTTCCTATAGTGTTGTGTTCATTTCTCCATTGCATTTGATCCAGTTATGGTCTCCTTTTATGTATTCGGTCACCGTTTGGATTTGGAGTGCACCAGCGGTTATTGTTCCCAGAGCAATTCTAGAATGGACTCGCGCTAATTGGCCCTATCAATCAGGTGAGGGCCCATTTATCAGCCAGCGCCATACTGAACACATTAAAGCGCGGCAAGAGCCTCCAATGTATTATTTCATTAATTAGCCTCTAAATCATCAGCCTATCATTTGGTTGTCAGAAGCATTTAAGTTGAACAGATCTCCTTGCGGTGATGGCAGGCAAATACTCTCCGCTAATTGTCTCGTGGTCATCGTGGGCCCATGAAGGCACGTAGTCTCTAAGCTGTAAATTACGACGGGCTAAAGACCATTGATGACGTGGGTTTAGGGCTGTTGATTTTAGAGTGGTCCGACAGTGCTGATGATTTTTATGAGACGGTTGGCTCATGGGAACGGCAGTGCACTCATAGCCTGGTCTGTGCGTTTATTGCTGTCATTTATGTGAACTGTATTGTTTGATTGATAAGCTCACCCACAACTTCCCCCTTTAGTGTTTCTCTATTGCATTCCAGCCCCTTCTGTAGCCTGAAGGTATTTTTTACACATAAACCCTCAATGATTTCTCACATTAGATTCTCTAATAGCCGAAAGAATCATCTGGTGCAGGAGCGATTGTGATCTTGGTTTGCTAGTTTTTGGGTTATCAAACCTCCAGCCTGGATTTGCAGTGTTGCAAGTTTTAATAGAGTTAGTATTTTGGAACCTTAACCTATGGAAGGTGTAACCTAATTGTGAGGCGTAAACTGAATTCTGACCAGAAAAAAAGTCTGAATTGTGAGATGGAAACTTAGAATTCTGGTGAAAAAAAAAAATTTGAATTGCGAAATCTAAACCCCAAATTTAAAGAAATTCAGAATAGTGAGATGGAAATTCTGAATTTCAAGAAAAATGTCAGAATTTTGAGATGGAAACAGCAAATTATGAGGGGGAAAAAAGTCAGAATTGTGAGATGTAAAATGTAGAATTTCAAGAAAAATTTCAGAATTGCGAGATGCACTGTAAAAAAAATTCCGTAAAATTTACGGTAAAAAAACGGCAGCTGTGGTTGCCGGAATTCTACCGTAAAATATACGGTAGCAACATTTTAGGTTTTACGGTTTTAACTTTATTTAAATTTACAGTTAAATACTGTAATTTCATTAACTGATATAATGTTAATATACCAACCTATTGAAGTACTGAAATCTGTTTTGTACCTTTGAAATACACTGATAACCACCAAATGCAGAAGGTGATGAGAAAGTCACATGATGATAACATAAATAATAACATATATAGAAGGTGCACAGTGTCATTCGCACAAACATTACACATCATCATGGTGAGACTCATTAAACTGAAATATGCAATAAACATTAATTTAACAACATTAGATGTAACATACAACCCTAATAAACATAACTGATAAGAAAAAACTAAGAAGAAACCTAGTTATTTCAAAGAAAAAACATCAAATTCAAACTAAATTTGAAATGCAACGCAGGGAATTCTGGGAACGTCAGTTTACGGTTTTTCCCTGTAAATTTTACATTCTTTTTCACTTCCAAAAGCAGTATTTCACCGTAGAATTGTCTGAAATGTTTATTACAGTTTTTCACTTTATGTATTAGAGGAACTTACCGTTACAGGTTTTTACCGTAGCTTTTTCACAGTTTTTTACCGTTAAAATCTCAGTCATTTTTTAGTTACAGTGTGGAAACTAATTGTATTTATTTTATTTTTTTTAAGTCAGAATTGCAAAATGCAAACCCCAAATAAAAAAAATAAAAAAATAAATAAATCAGAATTACAAGATGTAAATTCTGGTAAAATAAAGTCAGAATTGTGAGATGGAAAAAGCTGCTGTATGTTAGCAATTGTGAGGGGGGAAAAAACAGAAGTCATCTTGTGTGTTAAGAAAAATAAAATACCAAAGCTTTACCTGGAAGGTTGTTTCTTGGTGCTATAAAGTTTATGAACATATTTTGTTGCTGATTTCCCATTAAAACGGTTAATAAATAGCTGGATTAAGGTGAGTTTGTGACGCTTGAGCTTTGCAGATGTGTTTACGGTCTTTGTGAAGGCTTGTAAAGTTGAGCAACTCG
Organism: Onychostoma macrolepis; assembly: GCF_012432095.1. Lineage (NCBI taxonomy): Eukaryota > Metazoa > Chordata > Actinopteri > Cypriniformes > Cyprinidae > Onychostoma > Onychostoma macrolepis. The sequence goes on from NC_081158.1 coordinate 33,143,733, forward strand.
GAGGTAAAGATAGTACACTTCCCTACAGCGTCTACTGATGCTTCATAAATGCTTCTGAAAACTGCTTAGATGGTGGAGAGTTCACATATATTATATCTAAGAACAAACTCTGAGCAGAGGTCGACATGGTGTTTTTAAAACTTTGCAGAGAAGGATCCAACCCTAAATCACAGGCGTATTAAACACACTCATTGCCTGTTGGGTAAATGAATCCGTGGAAAGCAGCTTGTTTCCGATAAACTGCTGAAAATGACTCACTCATGGAGCGTACCTTGAAAGATGTGGAAGTAAATGCTGCATTAGCGGCCCACCTGCAGTTGTTAGCACAGGTAGCACATAAATAATGAAAACTTCTTTAGTTAATGTGCTTGTTTTGCTCATACAGCTAGCAGGTCCAGTCCAGACCTGTTCCTTTGTTGATCATAAATGTTGTCGAGAGTGATGGCTGCATTTTTCCGTCTTGTTCATCAGGGAAAGATGCTATGCTAATACGGCTTGGCGAGTTGCAAACAGCAGAACAGTGGAGTTATATGGACTCTGCAGGGTAATAATGAGGGAAACTCATATGTTAGCAAAATGACACAGATCCAAGATGAAAGCAAGATCAGAGCTGCATGTGTTTATATATATACATATATTTAATATAAATAACCAGAGTAAATACAGTATACTGTAATACAGTATATGTAAAAAAAATATATAATAAAATTATATATAAATTGTATATGTATACGTAAAAATTATATAAAATGTAAAAATTGTAATCTAAAAAAAATAATTACATATTAAAATCTAAAAGTATATAATACATATATACCGTATTGACCCGAATATAAGACGATGTTTTTTTCTTGGAACTACATCTGAAAAAACGCGGTCGTCTTATATTCAGGGTCTAGACTTTGACATGTCAATAATACACCCACAACAATAGGTGGCGCCAAAAACGCATAAAACGAGTGTGCCATGAAATATGTAATGTAATGTGTGTTGTAAAGATCGCTAGTGAAAACAAATGAAAAAGAAAAGCTTACAGCAGCATGGTCGTGACTGTCATGTTAACCTGATGGGACCAAACTTCCTCTGTAAGTGATTTTAAAACATGACAGTACCCAGATTTGAAGACTACAATAAGATTTCACGTCTACTGATAATAACATTTTGGTAGGCTACTATGAGATGGATAGCCTAAATGTTATATAATTCAGATGGGCTACCTGTTATTTCAATGGTATATCAAAAAATGTATATTTTTCAATGTCATTGTACCAGTATTTACCATACTTTCAAAACAAAAATTAAAATAGGAAAAATATGCAATATGAAAATAATTTAAGAATAAATGTGTTTTACAGAGAGAAAAAACAAAACAAAACAAGATTTGGTTTTCAAAAAGCCTTTTTCCAAAAGGTACATCTGGAAAAAGGGGGGTCGTCTTATAATCAGGGTCGTCTTATATTTGGGACAATACGGTATATACAATATATATATAATATGAGTTATATTTTACTAATTAACATTTACATTTAATAATTTACATTTTATTGTATTTATAAAATTTAAAAAATTAAACCTAAAAAGTGAATAATTACATATTGAAATTTATAATAAAATATTTTTTTTTATTGTTTTTAATATATATATATATATATAGAGAGAGAGAGAGAGTTATATTTTACTGATTAATTATATTTAGTCATTTACATTTTATTTAAGAGATGACTTAAATATGAATTTAAAAAAAATACAAAATAAATATATATATATAATAAATATATAAAATAAACATCTTTAAATTATTTAAAATAAATATATTAAAAATATAATGATAAGAATGTAATCCTTTTATTCTATTATTATTTTAATTATTAAATTGTTTAGATGGATACATCACTTGATTTTTATTCTCAGTCTTTTAGTCATTAAGTTTTGTTATACATAGTATAAATATTTGTCAGAAATGTATGATGACAACATGAATACATTTTTTTTTTTTAAATTATGGTTTATCAGTGACCCTTTACAGCGAAGGCAGGTTATACCTCACCCTTTTTCTGACTTTTTCAGAGAAAAAAAACACGCTTTGTTTGATGCCTTTAATAAATTGGGTGTGGGGTTTATCCGTCCTAAATGGCTTTTCCTTGAAGCTTTATGGTCATTTCATTTTGCGAAAAGCCCATCTGACCTCATTGTGTGTTGTCAGTAAGAGTCTGCATGTTTAACTCCCAGATTTATGTTCTGTTTTATTTGTTTGCACTGCAGTGAACTATTTGAGCCCACGGCTAGATTTAAGTACAAATAAATACAACAAAAAACAAATACTAATCTGAGCGAGCAAGCAGATATTTCATCAGAAAAGGAACGGAAATACATCAACAGTCCTGACCCCATGCGGCTAATCCATCGAGACACACAGGAGATTAGCATGGACGCTAATCAGAGTCTCAGATTCACAATAGCATCTATAAAACCGAATGTACTTATCGCTAAACGATAGCAGTCACTTTTCTAGCCCCAGAGGGAGGATTGTGTTTCATATGCAGAGGCTGATTTTTTTTTTTTTTAAATGGCGCATCTGTAATGAGCCAACGAGACCCATTTGGCATCTCTGTTGTGTTATTTACCTGTAATGGAGCACAGGTTACACGAGCAATGACATCATCTGCCCTGAGCACACGCTTATTGGACCAAATAGGCGAATTTTCTCCCGCAGTTGATGATAAGCACCAGAGGCAGCGATCGGGAGGACATTAGCTCAACTATACCACTGTGCTCAAAGACGAGCGTCCTGCCAAATCCACAGTCTCGCATCCGCGGCCAACTCTCTTACATGTGAGGTAAGCAAGAAAACCTGTTGACCTCCTGTGACCTTTCATGAGATCAGCTGATTTGTGATTGAGAAACTATAGTTTGGTCTAGTTAATCTAGTCTTACGGGTATATATATATATATATATATATATATGTATGTATATATATATATATATATATTGGTTTATATAGCAGTTCTTGCTGGTCCTCAAATCTGATTGGCTGATAAGAGTGTGATATTCTAGTGATAACAGAACTCTGTTTCACCGATTGTATCACTCCGCTTGCGGCATTTCTCACAGGGAGGGTCATTGTGGATGCTCAAAAAATAATACCGTTTTTGTGTCACGGAATATAGTTTTAAAGGTTTTTTAGCTGAGAATGTACTTGCTTAGACTTCAAATATGCAGTTTGTTAATACAGATCCGAATCACAGCCGTGCCGATGTACAGCAATATTGCACTGCTGCTCGTGTGATATTTATGGAAGTAGAATAATGACAATAGTTTTTGAAACATAAAGCATGCTGAATTCCAAAAATCGAAGAAAAAAAAAACATGCATTGCAATTAACAGTGCTTGCATTTTAATGCATTGTATTTTCAGGGCTTGTATTTTTAGGTCCTGAAATTTAACATAGTTGTTTATTCAAGCTGTGAATATTTAAATTAAAAATATTTCTCACTGTGGCTGACATCAGCTGGAGATCATGCATCGATGCTCTACTGCTATTCTTGCGGTTCCCGGATGTGCACTGCTGAATTTTCTGCCGAATTTTAACCACAGAATTTGTGGTAGGGAATTTGGAAAGTGAAATAAAATGACCGAATTTTGCCTGTCGAATATTATACATCGTATTTTAATCAGATTGAATATTTTGGAAGTGAATTGTGGAAGGTGAATATGAATTATTTAATTTTTAATTATGAAAATGTGTGTGAAATATTTCCAATTGAAATATTCACAGCTTAAATAAACAACTATGTTAAATTTCAGAACCTAAAAATGCAAGCCCTGAAAATACAATGCATTAAAATGCAAGCACTGTTAATTGCAATGCATCTTTTTTTCGATTTGTGGAATTCAGCATGCTTTATGTTTCAAAAACTATTGTCATTATTCTACTTCCATAGATATTGCTCATAAGAAAATTAGTATTTATATGCTATTGTAGTATTAATTTATATTTTCAATTAGCTTTGAACTTTGTTTTAAGTTTCTTTTTTAATATTTTATTTTTCAAGTCTTAGTAATTTTATGGGCTTGTCATTTTTATTAATTTTATATTTTATGTGTTATTTTTTGTCATATTACTCTTTTTTTACAAATATTTCTATTTAGCTTTATATAAATTTGTGTTTACATTTTAGTACTTTTTTTGTAATTTATAGTAGTATTTTTTTTTTATTTTAATGTAAACTTATTTTATTCCAGTTAGTTGCCATTTTCATTTGACATTTTTTTTCAAGTTTAAGTTATTATATTTAATTTGAATAGCTTTCATTTTTATATTTTAAGTTTCATTTATTTAAGAAATTGTATATTTTAGGTTTCATGACTTATTAATTTTATGTGCTTGTCATTTTTTTATATTTTTTTTCTTCTTGTCATGTTTATTATGGAAAGCATTTTAATTGATTAAATTTTGCAGGAAAAAAAATGCTTAATTCATTTTATTTAGTTTAGATTTTTTCACATTTTAGTACTTTTTGTTATTTAATATTAGTAATTTGGTTACTAAGTTAGTTGCCAAGGCAACATTTGTCATTCTTATTTAAGTTTTTAAGTTATCATATTGCATCTTATGGCCATTCAAATCATGCCTGAAAGATTACATTTATGAGTTGATGAATGTCACCAAAATGTAATTACACCATAATTACAAGTGTTGATGGCATGTCGGTGAGAAAACATTTTGCAATGGATGCTGGATTGGTATTAATGGTGAATTTGTTAAAAAAATAATAATAAATTGTAACTGAAAAAAAAGCCGATAGCTATGATTTTCAGGAATGGAATTTTGAGAAAAACGGGCTTAAAGTGAGACAATGAATAGAAACGCAGCAGTCAAGTATTACAAGTAAAAGTCACTTTACTGTGGTAAAATGCTTATTTTAGTCACTGTACATGATGTAAAAGATATAAAATGACCCCAAGGAGCACAGAACACTTGCAAACATTTGAACATTAATATCTGTTCATAAAACATCACAGATTACAGCGTGCATGCTCTCCAATTATTTTCCTGTTCTACTCTAGACTTATTGCTGGTCTTAATACATAACCAGACACAGTTCGGGGTTGTAAATTGTAGTTTTGTGTTCTAAACTTGTAGTTTTAGTTCATGCTGTCACCATTTGAACTAAATGAAAGTAAAGTCGTTAAAGGGATAGTTCACCCACAAATAAAAAAGCATTTATTTACCCTCAAGTTTACGATAGCCAGTGACTTTCATTGTAATTTTTTTTCCCCATTCTATGAAAGTCTTCAAAATATCTTTTTTTTTTTTTTTTTGTTCAACGGAAGATAGAAACTCATACAGGCTTGGAACAACTATAGCGTGAGTAAATTATGACAATTTAAATTTTTGGGTGTACTGTCACTTTAAGATCACAGAGGCCATTGCTAAAATATTAACTGTACTTATTTAACATGGTGCACTGATTAAAACTTTCACAAGGTTGTTCCGGTTTTAATGGTCAGTGAATAGGTGAGGTTAACACTAGGACTAGTTTGACTGGTTGTTTGCTAGTATGCAGACTGGCCCCATTGGTCCGTTCCTGACTGTATTTGCAGCTCATGTCCAAGCATCTGTTGGGTCGGTCGTGTAGAAACGAGGCAAACACATCCAGAGTTTGAGCTTCAGCCCAACCAAAACAGTCTGGATGAGGTTCATGCCCAGATACACAGTGTTTGCTCTCCTACGGCCCAGTTCTGCGTAAAAGTTCCAGTACCACCAGCGCAAGCATCCCGAGAGTAGTAAACATGACCGTTTCTGTTTCCCACAATCCATCACACCTGGCAATAAGCTGTTGGGTTTTTTTTCCTGCACTTATTTTAAAAAGCCCTTTATCATTGGATTCCTGAAGGGTTAGTAGCCACGCACTTATCAGGGCTCTGACGCAAGCGCCGGTACTTCTGGAGGAAGGATTGAGGTGCTGTTTGGGTGGAGAAAGAGGAATAACACATTTCGCTTGGATTTCCTGGTGGTGCAGATTAGATTGGGGGAAGAGATTGGGATGTCTGGGTTCGAGTGAGCGAGAGGTTGGGCGTCGCTCAAGGGACGCCACGAAAAAGAAAAAAGGACCAAGTGGGCCAAGCGCTGCAAGAAAGATTTGCGACAGGAAATGAGCGAGATCTTAGGAAGTCATTTAGCGGTTCCAGAGCTTCAGCGCGAGCTATTACGCCAGCTTTGTCCAGCACTGACACTCAGATCGCTTTACTGAAAGGTTCACAGAGGATTCGCTGGATTTTTATGCTTTCTGTGGAAAATAAGTGGCGCTAGTCTATAAAATTGTGCAGAGATACAGTTGTTTGTATGCCAAATGGCCAAAGTTGAAATTGCCCTCGTCTAAGTATAGTTTTGATGTTTTAATTACATTTAAATTTCTATTTTATTTAGTCGTTTTTATTTTATTTTATGTCTCTTTTCAAAATTAATGCACTTACTGGTTTCATTTAAAAATGTTTACTAGTGTTCAATTTATAGTTATTAAAAAGTGATTTTCATGTGTAATACAGATGGGTTGTAAAGGTTTTAATTGTCTTAATATGCAGGTATCACAAAGTATAGTTATCTTGTAGCCAATATTATTTTATTTTAGTTTGTGTTGGAATATTTACAACACCATTTTAGAGCCAGACAAACAAACCAATAAATAAATGATTATGAGATTAAAGTCATAATATTTTGACAATAAAGTCAAATTTACAAGAATAAAGTAATAGCAATATGAGATTAAAGTTGTAGTATTTTGAGAATAAAGTCGTAGTAATACAAGATTAAGTAATATTTTATGAAGTTAAAATACAGGAATAAATTCTCAAAATATTACTCATATTGCTACCACTTTATTCTTGTAATCTTATATTTATTTGTATATTTGTTTTTTTGTTTATAAAACGCAGTCATAGGAAATTAGCATAGTTTTGAATTTTGTTAGCTTTTTCTTTTTTCTTTTTTTTTATTAGTTTTTATTTAATTTTTTGTTTTTTTTATTTTAAGGCTGTCACAGTTAATGATCTTAATGATATCATTTCAAACTGTTACATCTCTATTTATTACTAGTGGCATTTTCATGTGTAATACAGACAAGTTGTAAACATTTAAGATATTAAATAATAAAAATATTATTTATTGTATTTTATTTTGTTAGTTTGGACCCTAAATTTTATTTCCAGCTTTTCTGAAATTGAAACTTTTTATCATTTCGTTTTGTTTCATATTTCGTTAACTGTAATAACACTGCTTCAAGTCTCTGATGTTTTGGTTTCTAGATATTGCTAGTTATGTGATTGTTTAATACAAAGTGTCAGGGGTTTGTACAAAACACACCGTAAGTTTGAGCAACAGTAATAGAGATGCTCATATCACCAGAGTTTTTATTGTGTTTGGGCACAAGCACAGCAAATTCATGGACGGTTTGTCAGAGTTAACTGCTCGGAAAGATTATCAGGAGCCAAGAGGACATAATTTAAGATAATTTAGCATTCATAATAAAAATGTATGACTCTCAGAAGTATTTCTGTACTGTTCTCTGAAGGGATTGTTTTTTATCTGTTGATTTATGCATTTTTCTTGGTCATGAGGAAGTGTAATCTAGCAATAGAATGGGAGTATGTGAATACAAACAAGTTTTAGATGTATGAATTTCCTGGAATTCAACCACTATCCACAGGATGTGATGCAAACGTCCAAGTAATGTTTTGTAACGTGGGTGCCAGGTTGTGGTCAGAATATTTGAGGTGATGGAACCTGCCGAGTTCAAGGTATTGACGTCCAAAACTGTGTAAAACATTGGATTTGCTCTAATATAGAACACATTGAGCCTTTAAAGACAGCATGAATATAAATACACACACACATACTGTCACAGTGACAGAGAGAGTGTGAGTAAAAGAAGGAAAATCGGCTGAGATTTTCACCGTTTATTCTCCAGCGCTCCTCTGTGGATTCTCGCTTAGAACAGGTGGCCAAATCCACTTCCTTATTAAAGCAAGAGAAAAGAACAGGAAACGGGGCATTTTCCACTCCAGCAAGACACAAACAAGCCCTGTGTCTTCTGGAAACAATTAGGAGGAGCACAGTTGTGCAGCCAGGCATATGATAAAAGAGAAGTCTGGACTTTAGAAGCCGGTCCACCTCTCTCTCTCTCTCTCTCTCTCTCTCTCACTCTCTGGAGTGTGTTAAAACAGCCGAGGAGAGCAGAGTCTGAGTGACTTCATCTCCTGAGATCAGGACAGTGATGCAAAGACTTTTACCATGGTTAAGTCTTTAGTAGATGCATCAGCACTTCTTTTAGTATTGCTTATTTAGGAGTGGGGATTTAAAAGTTTTGGTGTGTAACTTGTCCTGCAACCTTTGTGCTAAATAAGCTGATTTTACTTGGCAGATAATGCCATTGAACAAAACATTGCAACATTTGATCTCACAAATTGGACTTTTTTCTTTCAATTTTAAATTATCTCATAATTCTGAGAAAATAGACAGTATTGTGAAATAAAAAGTCTGAATTGTGAGATAAATAGTCACAATTAATTTTTTTTATTCTGTGGTGAAAATGAAAAAAAAAAAAAACAGTTGTGTAAAAACAATAAACAGAGATGTAAACTTAGAATTCTGTAAAAAAAAAAAAAAGTCAGGATTGCCAGATATAAACTCACAACTGCATGATATAACCTCAAAATTGCAAGATGCGAGTGCAGAATTTCAAATTATAAACTCGGAATTTCAAGAGATGAACTTGAAATTGCAAGATATGAACTCAAAATGTCAAGATATAAACTCTGAATTTTTAGATATAAACTCAGAATTGCGAGATGTAAACTCAGAATTGCAAGTTATAAACTCAGAACTGCAAGATATAAACTTACAATTCTAAGATATAAACTCAGAATTTCATGAGATAAACTTGGAATTGCAAGATATGAAATCAGAATTTCAAGATATGAACTGAATTTCTAGATATAAACTCAGAACTGCAAGATATAAACTTACAATTCTAAGATATAAACTCAGAATTTCAAAAGATAAACTTGGAATTGCAAGATATATGAACTCAGAATTTCTAGATATAAACTCAGAATTTCAAAGTATAAACTTACAATTCTAAGATATACTGTAAACTCAGAATTTCAAGAGATAAACTTGGAATTGCAAGATATAAACTCAGAATTGCAAGATATAAACTCAGAACTGCAAGATATAAACTTACAATTCTAAGATATAAACTCAGAATTTCAAGATGTAAACTCGGAATTTCAAGATATAAACTCAGAATTTCTAGATGTAAACTCGGAATTTCTAGATATAAACTCAGAATTTCTAGATGTAAACTCGGAATTTCTAGATATAAACTCAGAATTGCAAGATATAAACTCAGAATTTCAAAAGATAAACTTGGAATGGCAAGATATATGAACTCGGCATTTCTAGATATAAACTCAGAATTTCAAGATGTAAACTCGGAATTTCTAGATATAAACTCAGAATTTCAAGATGTAAACTCGGAATTTCAAGATATAAACTCAGAATTGCAAAAGATAAACTTGGAATGGCAAGATATATAAACTCAGAATTTCAAGATGTAAACTCGGAATTTCTAGATATGAACTCAGAATTTCTAGATATAAACTCAGAATTGCAAGATATAAACTCAGAATTTCAAAAGATAAACTTGGAATGGCAAGATATATGAACTCGGAATTTCTAGATATAAACTCAGAATTTCAAGATGTAAACTCGGAATTTCAAGATATAAACTCAGAATTTCTAGATGTAAATTCGGAATTTCTAGATATAAACTCAGAATTTCAAGATGTAAACTCGGAATTTCAAGATATAAACTCAGAATTTCTAGATGTAAACTCGGAATTTCTAGATATAAACTCAGAATTTCAAGATGTAAACTCGGAATTTCTAGATATAAACTCAGAATTTCAAGATGTATACTCCGAATTTCTAGATATAAACTCAGAATTGCAAGACGTAAACTCAGAATTGCAAGTTATAAACTCAGAACTGCAAGATAAAAACTTTTTGTAATTTACATTACAAGGAATCAGAATTTCATCTCACTTTTTGTCCATATAAATATCAGCATCTGCACCAAGTTGCATCTCTCTGCTCAGTTTGGGCCTCTGAATGAAACTGTGGTGTTTTTCCTTCATATTCTCACTGTATGAGCCTAATATATCAAATATGATCAACAAAAACACTTGCAAACTTCTGTCTAAAGGTCCCATAACTGATTTTTCTTATGTCAGGCTTTACAGGGTTAACCTCACTCTTTCTCGAGGCAGCACCTCGATGTTTTCTGCATATTGTGTTATGCTTTACTCATTATTGTCCACGTGAAGAATCCTACATCTCTGTGGATATTTCTAAAACGTCCACATAATTTGTTTAGGGCGCTTTTTTAGGTCGGTTTCTTCGTTAGTATGCATTAACTGAGAAATTATACCTGCACGAGCGAGGACAGGCGAGACAGTTACTTGGAAGCAGGGTCTCTTTGTGGGAGTTATTTTAGGAGCCAGGCAAATTTTATCCTGCAGTAATTGCGTTACGGGTATTGTCTTCTGAAGAAAGACTGAGAACAGTAAGTGGGTTTGAAAATCCGGGGTATTAAAATGTGCTCTCGGCATAGCGTTTCCATCCATCAGCCGGTGGGACACGCACAATCAGTTTTAGCGAGAAACTCCGTAACCTAATTACAGTGAGTCAGCTCATCGTGTCCCTATGAAAACCCAGCGCTCATCAGCTGATGAAAGTCATATTTCAGTATTACGCCGTCGCACAACCTCACAACTATTCAAATGAATTTCTCTCAAGGCTTGTCTCGTGTTTCCAAGTGCTGCACCTATGATACAACATGTGCTTTCATAACTCTGTATGATCATCAAAGACGGTCGCTGCCGCTGGTTTTGGGAGCTCTTCGTCGATGCTAATCAAAGCCCGGCAGACACTTTTTAGCATACCATCCAGCTTTTGCACAAATAAAATATGTAAAAAGAAAGAAGAAAGATGATTTATTATTCACGTCTGTTCTCTTCTGTCACGGCTAAATCTTCAAAAGTGTTGTCATTTCTGATGTTCCTTCGGTTTTGTCACGTGAAGATGAGCGTGCAGCGATGACTGAACGTGTCTCGCGTCTCTGGACGTCTCAGGGTTATGACATCATCACGACAGAAACATTTCATCCTCTAATGTGAGAATGCTGCCTGTCGTCCCTGTAACTCATCCTGAAAGAATTAAGGCTGCTTTTCTCCATCATATTTCACCATATACACCTGCATGAGCCTGTGGTTGTGATGGTCGGGTTGATGAAAGTGCAAGTGTGAAGCCAAAAACTCTTTTAGACACACCGGGAACATGCCCATTTCATATTTCACCTCAAATTCTAGAGAAAAATATGATTTATATTTTAACTGAAGCTTATTTATCAATGTATTATGAAGCTTACTTACTTATTAACTCATAATTAATTAATTAAACTTCTATTATTAGGCTTATTATTATTTCAAGTTAAATACCATATTTTATACATAATGGTCGTATTTAACAAAGTAATATTGTATTGAAAAAGAATGTAATGACAATCACCAAATGTCAATAAAAAATATTTTTAAAAATACTTTTTAAAATATTGTTTCAATATAACTGATTAAATAAAAATGTTTTGTACAGTAAAAATATTGTTTATAGTGTATATTGTTTTATATCATGTACTGTGTATTGTATTGTAGTAATAATTGAATTGAGAATCATGTAGCCTACATTTAAAGAAAAATTATATTTTAAAGATTTACTTTTTAAAATATTTAATTTAAATGTAACTAAAAATTCATATAAAATAGCTTTTACACAGTAAAAATAGTTTTATAGTAATGAGAAAATATTGTATATTCTATTATAGTGCATAAAGTATTATAGTAACGACAATTTAATGAGATTCACCATAAATGTTCTACTGCATTATGGTAATGAGAGGAAAACGTGCTTAAAAAAAGAAAAGAATCTTAATTGTCCTAAAACAAGTCAAATTTTCTTATATATTTTCTATTGAGATTTTCAGGTTAAATGTGTCTTATGTCTTTCATGAGGTTCACTCTCTTGGCTTTAGACAAAATGTTGACTCAGTTTTAGGAGTTGGCGACATACAGCATCATTCCAGACAAACGGGGAGGCTGAACAATCCGAACATATAAATCTCCCTAGATGCGTCATTGGTTGAGTTTGAGGCCGTGCAGTTATTCAGCTGAGCTTCATCACAGAGAGAGACTGATGGAAAGATTAACAATGCTTGGAATCCGACTAATGATTTCACGTCCTCTGTTACACTTTTGGACAATGTAGATGTTTCCCACAATTCCCTCATGCTGCAGTGGTGGATACAGTAGCTAATGCTGCAGATTGTGTTCCCATGCCACACTGAGGAGGAGGCGGGGCCTCACTGTGCAAAGCCTCTGATTGGTGGATGATGGATTGATGCTCATAAAAAAAAGAGGAAGGTACTTGGACTGTGCCTTTTTGACGCATTCCTGGTGTTTATGAAAACATGTCTGCGAGGTGGGGGAAAAAAACCTGAAAGTCCACAGTCATCTCTTGGGCCCCGGGCCCCTCACTTCCCCCAGGGCTCGGCTGTGTGAAAGCACACTTTTGTGCTCCGGTCCCCGTTCCCTCTACTGAGGTGGACTTTCACTGTTTTTCCTGGCAGGATTTGGACAAACATGCACCAAATTACGTCGCAAGCAAGCCCCCTATGTCAGACACATGACAAATAGTTTCATTTGGCATTATTGGGGAAAGTCAAGGAAGTTAACGAGCATGAGGCAGAGGCTGGAAAGAGGGAAGTGTTTTAAGAAGGTGGGTCAATCGAGTTATAGGGTGAGGATGATGTGACGGCAGAGCAAACAAACTGTTCATGGCTTTGGTTGTTTAGTTAGACTGTGTTTTTATCCTTCCTTTGTTAAACTGGGCTAGATTGTTAGTTTTTACAGCTGTCAATATGTTTTTTTTTTTTTTTAAGAAAATATGAATGTGAAACAGTGCTATGGTGTTGTGAGTGGTTGCTAGGGTGTTTTAATTGGTTACTAGGTTGTCTGAAAGTATAATATAGTTGTAAAATCTTAAATTTCAAGTGTGACATTTATACAGGCCGGATGGATGGATGGATGGATAGATAGATAGATAGATGCATGGATGGATGGATGGATGGATGGATAGGTGGGTGGGGGTTTGGGTAGATAGATAGATAGATAGATAGATAGATAGATAGATAGATAGATAGATAGATAGATAGATAGATAGATAGATAGATAGATAGATAGATGGATGGATGGATGGATGGATGGATGGATCGATGGATGGATAGGTGGGTGGGTAGATAGATAGATTACTATTAGCGTAAGTGGTTGCTATGCTGTTTTTGATGGTTACTAAACAGTTTCTAAAGTGTTAAGTAGCACTAATAATGATTGTCTTATTTGAATGTGACAGACTGTAACCGTGTTAATTAACCCACATGTGTGTTTTACTTTTTCTTAGATTTGGGGTCACACACAGGACAGGTTTGTAAACATCATGTAAACATCATAATGTGATTAAGTCCTTACTCTAATTATTGGAAATAATCACATTATTTGTGCGCATTCACTGTAAAAGAAAAATCAGTCAGCAAAAAAACAATACCAAAGAAGAAAATCAAAAAAGTGAGATAACATCAGATAAACACACAAAAAAGGACAGGTTTAAGGAATGAATTTTGCCAGATTCCATAGAGAGACACAGGCTGTGCTGTTTGAAACGCATTTAAAGCTCCTGATGCTAAAGCGATTCAGCGTGTGTGTGTGTGTGTATGTGTGGAGGGGGGAGTGTGTTTATGATTTGCCGGGCTGATTAAGGAACGGTCCAGAATGCAGTTTTAATTGAAGCGGTTTTGCTCGCCTGCTTCCAAAAACAGCGCAGCTACGCATTCCTGTCGCGAGTGCCGTCCTCGACATCAAAGCCCAACCACCATCCATGCGGCTATTAGCATATGCTCTGAAATCAACCACTCACCTGCTTCAACGCCCGAAATGAGCACATATTCATCCAGCACTCGAGTCGAGTGTGTACACATATATTGTGCCTGAGAGTTTGCCAATAGCCCTGATTCTCTCTGAGCCTCATAAATAATTAATTGGAGCACAAAGATAAAGAGCTTCATGCTCATATTTGTCCTCAGTTACACTCATGATGTTCGAGTGGAGTCGTATGGAAGCTTCTGCCATTAAATTAAACATAAACAAGGTAATTTTTATCTCACAATTCTGACATTTGTTTCTCACAATTGCGAGGTTACCTCTCACAATTCTGACTTTTGAAATATAGTGTGATACAAACTTACAATTGCGTGTTATAAAATCAGAATTGACTTTAACTTGCAATTGCAAAGTTAACATGATTCTGACAATTGCAAGTTATAAAGTCAGAATTGTGCGATATAAACTCGCAATTGCAAGAAAATGTCAGAATTGTGAGCTGACTTTTTCTCCTCAGATTTGGACTTTATAACTCACAATAGCAAGTTTATATCTCTGCTCAGAGAAAAGAAGTCAGAATTGTGAGATAAAGTTTATATCTTGCAATTCTCAGAATTGTGAGTTTATATCACACATTTCTGACTTCATATAAACTCACAATTTTGACATTTTTCTCACAATTGCAACTTTGTCACAATTCTTTTTTCTCGCAAAAGTTTAGAACTGTTAAAAAGTTATTTATATCTTGCAATTCTGAGACGAATTCAGAATTGAGATATAAATTGAATTGCTAGAAAAAAGGCAGAATTCTGAGTTTAAATCTCGTAATTCAGACCTTTTTCTCAGAATTGCGAGAAAAAATTAAGAATCATTGGATATAAACTCGCAATTGTGAGAAAAAAGTTAGAATTGTGAGTTTATATAACACAGTTCTGACTTTTTCTCGCAATTGCGAATTCATATTCCGCATTTCTGACATTATGATACGTTTTTGTCTTTCAGTTCTGAGAAAAAGTCCGAATCAAGAGATATAAACTCAGAGTTAATTCTTAGTTTATTTCACACAATTCTGACTTTTCTTCTCAGAATTGCAAGAAAAAAGTAAGAATTGGGAGATAGGAACTCAGAATTCTGAAAAAAGAAGTCGCAAGTACCTTCCATAGGGTCAGAACACACGGGCAGATTTTGCCATATTTCGAGCAGCTGTTGGTTGCTGGGGTCAAAGGTCAACGTGACCCTGAGTGATGGAATGCAGCTTTACTTCATTGTTTTTTCTCCCAGAGGTCAGTAATGAAGGCCCAATTGAAAATGCTCTGTGTACTGACCTGCTATTATAGATTGTTGTGATTATGAATGACTGTAATTGGGGGAATTAAAAAGCATGCACTTGTATTTACAGGAGGCTTTTTTGCTTTTACGCTTCAGCGGTTCTTTGCTACCATTCTAGAACCGGCTGTTCTTCCAAGAAAAAGATTTTTGGCCCAGCGGAAAGTCTCAGAGCACGTTTTTGGGTCAGATTGGATCCTTTGTACCAAAACATGTCAAGCTCTGGTCTCTATGCAACAGCTGAACTAAACAGATACAGTTTAGCTGAAAGATGTGATGCTAATGAGGTTCCGGAAATATTGCTGAGGTTTATTTCACCGCAGGCTCATGCTGACAGACCTTTGGTCCACTTTGCATTTCGATTACATAAAACTTAACCAATCCCAGTTCATTCGGATCTCTTTAGGGTACAAATAATTGCAAAGCAATCTCAGTCTGTGAACGGTTATGCACTAAACTACTAGCAGAATTGTATATAGACTTTGTCCAGATTTCTGTACATCCAAAAGTAAAAAGTACTTAAATTTCTTTTAGAGAATACAGTTGTGCCCATGGACTAGTCACTCCAATGTTTTAAACTGTTCACAATCAGGGTTATTTTAGTATTATCTATTTACTATTATATTTTCATTTATATTTTAAATTAGCTTTTATTTTTACACTTTGTTTTCATTTTAATTTTAGTTACATTTTTAGTAATCTTGTTATGTGCTTTTGTCATTTTTATTCGTTTTTGTTTATCTTATTTTAGCTTTTAATTTTAATTTTTTTTTTGGTTCAGTTTTAGCTGATATTTATATTATTTCTAGTTAGTAATTTTAGTGCTTTAACTTAAAATAAATGAAAAATTGTGCCTTGGCCACTAATTTAAATAAGTTTGTAATACGTTTTTCTTATTACTTTATTTTATTTTATTTCAATTAACAATGTTTTAATAGTTTTAGTTTTAGATAGCCTTTGCCCTTTGCAGTTCATTTCCCATTACCTTCCACAATGTGATGCATTTTTGAGTAAAACAGAATATTTAGCAAGAAAAAATTGTGGGCGGGGCTTGAGTTATCCATTTGGATTTGATTGAACTGTGAAAAGTGACAGGTGATTGGGGGGAGGGGCTTAAGGATGTGAGCGAAAATAAAAGTCATTTCAGAGTTAAAGAGTTGACTTTTGCATTTTTCTGGCTTTGCAGTCATTTTGCAACATCAATACTAATTGAACTGAGTTGAATCAACACTGAACTGATTTGAGTTGCATAATGGCACCATTGTCTTCTGTAGGGATGCTTTAAAGCTGAAATTGATTTCATATGATGCATTTTGCAACATTAACGTTTATTACTGTGAAGCTGCTTTGAAACAGTCTGTATTGTATAAAGCACTATGTGCATGTGACATTATGAAAGGCTGGGACTGCGAATTGCTTGTTTTAGTTGATTGGCATATCCATGACGTCTGAGTGTTTGTTGTACTCCCTTTTTCAAATGAACATTTAACAAGCACGACTCTTAGAAATAGCAGCGTGCTCGACCAACACAATGCATGTTTCAAATGACTTATGTAAATGTTCAGGCAGATTGCTGAAAACCCGGCCCGTGCGGTGACAGTATCCCACAATTCCATCCCAGCGTTCCCTGAGGACGGCTCTCTGCATACAGAACATTCTCCATTCAGATCCTAACCACAGGAGTGTGTCTAGAGAGCAGCGAGAAGCGAGCAGGGGTGGAGGTGAAATTATGCTTTTATACTCGGCGTCTTGTGCCAAGCCGGGGTTTATGCTAGAGCTGATGTACTAGGAGGGAAAATTGAATCTTCTCCCAGACTTAATCCTCAATCGCTCCACCTGTAATGCATTTTGGACTCACATGTTCGGTTCCCCCACACAGTTTCATGCTTATATTTCAGCCTTTTCTGAACCCAGAGCGTCTGATTATTTATCACAGGCCAGCGAAATGTTTCAGACAGGCAGTTTTAAAATGTTTCGAGACTTGCAAATAGATTTAGAAGTGTAAACACCTCCGTGTCTGCGTACAATTATTCTTTTCTCGTGTATAACTTTGGCTTGAGCGCGTCTTTCCAATGGAACTGAATGTTCGAGAGCGTCGTGACACGTTTGTACAGTAAACAGGTTCGAAATAGCCTCAGGTTAATGCATTTCAGAGATCAATCTGAATTCATTACGAAGGTGAGCAGAAAACATTTAGACATTTAGAGAGGACAAAAAGTTAAATATTTGATCATTGCATCTTATCGCTTAGAAAAAGTAGAGCCCTTTAGTGGCAAACGGGGAAATGGCTTCAGCATCAAGTGGATTTTGGCCACTTATTTTCAACTACGAATATTTTGTGGTATACTGATGAAACACAAATGTGTCCTTCCTTACTTTAATCCGTGGTCATTATACTTAAAATAAAATGTTTTTTGAGACATTTTGTTGCTATTAAAAAACATGTTAACTGAAATTAAATAAAATATTTATCATTTTAATTTAGTAGTATAACTTGATGAACTAAAATAACAAAAACTGAAATAATAAAAGTTAATAAGAACTTAATAAAAACTTCAAAACGCAAGAATTAAATTGGTCAAATTTATAATAAATATTTATATACACACACATGCCAAAAACTTCTAAAAATGACAAAAACACAATAAAAATACTAAAATATTAACTAAACTGAAAATGGGAAGTATAGAAATAAAAACTGATTGAAAATATTAATAAAAACTCAGTGATACCAAAATAATACTGCTTTAGTCTTGGCTTTCTTCATTTTAAGACCATTTAAGCTTCTTTATACCATTTATAATATTCCATAATGCCAAATGAGCTTTTCCTTCAACATATTTCCCACTTATTGCATTAACCTATGATGACCTAACATCATAATACAGGATTTAGGCATTTGTTTTGACAGGGGCGTTTCCTTATCCTTAGAAGCAGCTCTGCTGTGCTCCCGCTTAGGATCTTTCCCTGCAATTTTTATCCTTATCTTTATTTTGCTGTTCGGAGGACATGACGCAGGGACTTAATATTAGTTGGCCCTCAACTGACCCAGGAACCGAGACCGGAAGAGACTGTTGCCTCTGCAGCTTTCCAAACAAGCACTCCCACATTCCCTGTAGCTGCTCCTCACCGGCGGGAGGCCGGGAAACTTGGAGCGTCACAGTGGGATGTGGACATCCATCAGACTCTTGAAATGCCTCGGCTGCCAGTTTCTGCCCAGCCGACAGAGAGATGGTCCTTAGTTCCTGTGCTGGAAACTGGTTTTCTTCCTCCTGGGAATTCTGCCCACATTAACGAGTGCTTGTGTGAATGGCAACCAGATTGGGAATGCCATCATTCATAGGATTTTTGTTTGATCTCGCTCTTGCTGCAATGATAGGGAGTTGTGTTTACCAGTGAATGTTAAATTATATATTAGAGGAAAATTGCTTAGCAAGAACTAATAGCTAGAAAAAACATATGATTTAGTTTGATCTCAATCAGGCATTGACAAGGAAATGTTTACTGTGAATGTTAACAAACTGTAAAATTTTACTGTAAAGTCAAAAGCTTGAATCAAATAAACACTTAAAAATCTGAAATAATTCTTGATATCTGAGGCTGATAACTGAAGTTTTGTGGTGGGGGGGGGGTCCAAAGTCTTAATTAAACCAGCAGAAAAACCAGTTACAGTGACTTTCATATGAATTCTGTTTGATATCGCAGAAAGTGATTTTATGTGTTAACCATTTGATATGCAAATCGTGTTAATGAGCTAGAAAAAAAAAATTTTTAATCTGTCTGCACAAACCAATACTGAAGAAAGAAAATTTGAATTAATTAAACTCTAAGATATCAAATAATACTTAATATTATTTGAGGAAGTCAAATAATATTATTTGGGGAAGTCGTGGCCTAATGGTTAGAGAGTCGGACTCATAATCCTAAAGTTGCTCCCCGGGCGCCGCAGCATAAATGGCTGCCCACTGCTCCAGGTGTGTGTTCACGGTGTGTGTGTGTGTGCACTGCTGTGTGTGTGCACTTTGGATGGGTTAAATGCAGAGCACGAATTCTGAGTATGGGTCACTTTCACTTTCAATATCTGGGGCGGATAAATTAGGTTTTGTGGGGGGGAAATGCACAAATGCAAAAAAATAAAATAAAATAAAAAACTTGTTTAAACCTCAATTAAATCAGTAAAAATAATTGCCAAAAATTGCCAACTATAAAATGTTACTTTCATGTGAATTTTGTTTGATATCGCAGGGAATTGTTATTATCAGTGCGTTTACATGCACCCTCTTAAAGCGATTATAATGAGATTTTTACAATATTGCAATTAATCTTTAGCTCATGTAAACTCAATAGGCTACTTCGATCTAAATAATGCGATTAAGATCATAATCGCAGCAAGCATAGTCGTATTAACATAGGTGGCGTACACCGATTTTAATCGAAATATACAGGCATGTAAACACCTTAATCGCAGTATTGCTGCTTTGACCAAAGTGCGCATGCGCTAGTGACATACATGAATGACGTGACACACCTGTAATAATACGCAGATTAGAAACGATGGCGGGGAAGAAAGCATCGCTTTTCTGGGAAAAACACAACTCGCTGCCACCAGTCTCTGTTCCTTACCCTCATCCAGAAACGGCGAGTAGAACACGATAGAATTCCATCACATTTCTATGGCGCCGAAAAAGCGTGGAATACAGCCATACAAAATCATTATGCATTAGACGTAAATAAATTAAAACAGCGGCCAGTAACACACCTGCTCTTTCTGAGTCCATCATTTGTGCTGTCCAGTGGGGTATGTGAATAACGGCAGTAAAAAATTAATCACAATTCTTAGTGAATAATAAGAATAATGGAAATTGCATGTAAATGGGAGTGAAGAGGTTTGCTCTTGACATGTAAACATCATAATGCGATTAAATCCTTCCTTACTCGATTATTGGAAATAATCGCATTATTCGTGCGCATTCACTGTAAAAGAAAAATCAGTCAGCAAAAAAAAAAAAAAAAAAAAGTGAAATAACATCAAATAAACACACACACACACAATTCAATAATGTTCTTCTTATCTGGGGCTAATAAATGAACTTTTTTAATACAAATCCTTAATTAAGTCTGCTAAAATATTAATGTTAAAGGAAAGTCAGTCAGTAAAACTAAATGACAAGAAAGCGTGAAAACCCAAAAAGTGACTTTTATATTAATTTTGTTTCACAACTCAGGGAATTGTGATTTTTAGTTTAATGTTGGCTACTATAAACTTTTACTGTAGGAAAAGAAGAAAAGCTGTATTCAAACAATTTTAGGGGTTGCATCATGTTCACATAGTGCCATTTCACCTTTTGCACAGCCCACACATAAAAATTATAGTTATTTAATAGATAGGTTTAATGAAACCATCGGAATTGTGTGTTTTATCTTTTTTTTGCCCAAATTCCATACTTGAGAAATCTATTTCCCGCCAGTTAAACGGACCCCATATACGGAGAGGTCCTGACGATGACGTTCGGTGAAGGTGAGTTCTAAAAACGAAAGAGGGAAGAAAGCACATGGACGCCGGCAGCTGAAATCAATAAATCAACTGATTGATGCTCTGAAATATCGGGATCACCGTCTGGCTGTCGATATGGAGCAGCGCGCGCTCTCTGTTTAAGGACCGCCTCGCGGGCGACGGGACACTGGCCAATACGATCCAAAAGTCACGGAAATCTTTGTGCAGCGAGAGTTTCCACGCGTGAAAATGATCCGAGATGGGGAATAATCCGAGAGAGAAACAAAGAGAGGGAGAGAGATCACTGATGATGATGATGGTGGTGGCCTAGAAACATCAGGAATTCCTCGCTCCGCTCGACTGGATCTTTAAGGCGATGGGGGATTTTACGCATTGCCAAGAAAACGGGCTCGCTTTCCTCCTCCGTGCACCGCGGCTTTACTTTTGACTCGAAGGAGGATGCATTGAAGTCTCGCATGCAGTCTGAGAGTCTCTGGCTGACGTGAAAAGGAACGGCGGCTCTGCGCATTAATGCGTGTGTGCGCGAGCGCGTACGCGTACGCGTGCTCTCCCGTGACCGATGGCACTGGAAACCGTGCGCAACGGCTATGTGCGCACTTGTGTCACTCCCGCGGAGCAGGACTGCTGGCACTCGCGTTTGGCTCTTGTGTGGAGCCGTAGGAGCCTCTCCTCGGCCGCGTGCGTCGCCTCGCTGTCCGTGCTGCTCGCGCTGCTCGCTGCGGACTGGGACGCGGAGCGCGCGTGTCACTTGGTGACGCTCGCGGAGCTCGCGTGGCAGCTGCTCTCCCCCGTCTTCACGCTCGTGTGTGCCTTCTTCTGGGTGGGCGTGTATCTGCTCCGTTGCGGGGTGCTCATCCGCACCGCCGTGTTCCTGCTCACCGTGTGCCATCTGGGCGAAGCGGCGGCGCAGTCGCTGTTGGATGCGCAGCAGCTGTACTCGTTCACCGCCACCGCGCTGGTGCTGCTCGCCTGCCTGGCCAGCGGGGCGCTCATGGTGGTGCGTCTGGGTCAGGGCATCTCTGTGCTCTTCTTCATCAGCATCATCAGGACCGTATCGCTGCTGTCTCTGCAGAAGGTACGCGCCAGCTGGAGACCCTACCTGGCGTACCTGCTCGGGGTGCTGGGGGTCCTGCTGGCGAGGTATGCGGACAGGCTGCTGCCACCGGAGCAGGGCGCATCACACCGGGAGGGATCGAGGGGAGATATTCCGGTATTTAAGAGGCGCAGGAGGTCGAGCTCGGTAGTCTCGTCAGACATGGCACAGCACGGCCAGCCCAGGAGCAAACCTCACAGGAGGACGTCGCTGCCCTGCTTGCAGAGAGACCAGGTAGGGGCACTTTATTGATCGCGCTGCTGTCGATCGCGAACGACGAAATCCGAACGTGATCGTCTACTGTAACAGCATGTTCGCGGATTAAAACGTGACCTTGTTGTTGTTATTATTATTATTATTATACACGAACAACAATAAAGCCGAGACAGCACGCGCTTTAAACTCTTTTTAGGCTGTGTTGCTTCTTAATTAAGTGCTCGTTTAACAAAACGACTCTTTTAGTGTTGCTATGGATCGTATTCATAAAAAAATAGGTCACGTTAGTGTTTGTTTGCATAAATTATAGTAGTAACGCTAATGCACTTATTGCTGCTGTATAGAATTATAATGCAATCTAAAGTGTCACCTCTTATTATTGTGGGTTAATGATCATAAATCTATCTATAAAAATGTGTTTCTGTCCGTTGTGGGGTTTTTTTCCAGAGGTTTTTGTTTGTCCTGCCACTTACTTGGATACTTGGAACGCTTTCACTCAAGCATGCATTCTTAGATTTGATGTATGACATAATATCAGCAGGAAAAGCTCATGGCTAAAGCCGTGAACTTTGACCTCTTGTACTCTATTAGGTGTGCTTTTGATTTTACAGCTGCGTTGTGTTATATTTGGGCACGTCGACGAAAATCTCACAGAACTAGCATGTATATACACTACAGTGGAGATGCATGTAGTTTACACGAATCTGAAGTTAATGTTTTTATGCGTGTGTTTGTGCATATTAGAGGTATTTTTGCTACATACACAGGTACTGAAGTCTGTATGTTGCACTATTTGACTTGTCAACGGAATGTCGTGGTATTTGGCTGCAATTACAGTGAAGCTGTACATTTCTTAAACTGTAGCTTTTTAAAAGAATCAGTCACCTTATTTTTGTATATTTTTGGGCATCAAAGCTTTTTTTGCAATTTGAATTAAAAAAAAAAATATAATAATTATTATTATTATATATATTTTGATTATTCTCTGCATAATTAATACATATTACAATATTTTTTTAGTGTACAGTGCATTGTTAGGATAAAGCCAACTATACACTACTAATGTTTAGACTGTTGATTAGCAAAGTACACAAAATATTTAGTTGAAATGATCTAGTTATTGAAAAATAATATGTCCAAATCATTGCCTATATGGTTAAGCATGGTGCTGATTGATTGTCAAATAAATTGCAAATGTTGTAGTGACATTTGCTCATCTTTTAGTCCTGTTTTCAGGCTTGATTTAAGCTCATTTATGCGAAAATAAGATGAACTTGCATTTAAAGTTTTGCATTAAATCCTGTAGTGAATGTAAATGAAGTGACACGGTTTGCATCGTAACAATGGATGAATTTTGTATGGATTCAATTTTTCTTCCTTTGTGAAAACACTAAATGTCCAGTGAGAATAACAGAGACGTTGGTCTTTTTGCTGCTTTGGTCTTCGAGTATTTAATTTGCGCCCCCTAGTGACCGTATAATTAATGCATTAGGGACCTTTTGCCTACGGGAACCTTAAAAGGAACAAAATTTGTGACAAATCCATGCATTGTCAGTGCAACACTTGTGAAATGGAAAAGAACACAGACTCCTGAGTGTGTTTTCCATCTTCTGCAACACACACACCTGGTGCACATGTGTGATGTCTGGAGTGATATTAGTTCCTATAGCGGTTTCTGTGCAGTTGTTTTATCTGTGTGGTCTGGCTGTGTAAACATGCCAGCGTGTGACCCCTGCGCTGTTCACGTCGTCCCGGCTGTCTGCTCTGACAATAACCTGTGTGTCTTAATGGGCCACACAGAACAGCGCGCACCGCGTGCACCGAGACGAGCCTTTGGTGTCTGTTTGACGTCAGAGTTTGGTTGGTGTGAAAGCGGTTTTCTGCGACAGGGTCATGAACTCTGGTTCAGTTTGCAACTGTTATGAATATATGGATGCGATCACATGTTGGTGACGTTAATTTGACGTTAATTCGAATGTTTGCACGCTCCTGACATTGCATGCTCCTATTTTTAACACACAAACGGTGTGTTAACTTGAATATGTGAGACTTCTGGTGTCATTCGCTTTCAGTTATTTTAACTGTACAAAAACAGCCTATTATGCTGCTTGATATTGCAAACAGGTATTTGTTATCATGCGATTATAATAATGTATTAAAATAATAAACACACTGGGTTGTGGTGCAAATATTTTACCATTTACCGCACTTAGTTATTTACCTAAAGCTATAGGCTTACCTATGGCTTATATATCAGAAGTCTCACTTTCACAGAAAATTGAAGGTGGGTAATGCATTCTTCATAGCGTCTCATCTGTCAGTAAATCACATTTAAAAAGCTTCTTGTGTTTTGTGCATCTCTTGCAATCCATCTGAAGACAAATGCTAGTTTGTGGTGTTTTGATGGTAAACAAATACTTCAATAGCACAGTAAAACATGAGTCTTCTTATTACCAAAGGCCAAAAGTGATGTCTGGAGGGGACATTTGCACAATATTTGCTTTTAATGACCCTACAAGTTTAATTAAACCATAAAAATATGAGGAATGTGTTATACTGGGAAGAGAAAAACACTAAACTTTAAAAAATTATTTGGCAGAAAAGGCAAACTAAGTATACATTGACTACACTATAATCAATTATTCATATTTAATTGGTTCTCTCTTGTACACAAAAAAATAGTTTGAAACAATTTTCACTCAGAAATTGCTTGTAGTTTTCACAAAGACGTGGCAAGTAGCATTGAATTAAACTTGAAATTTTAAAGTACAAAGACTGAAATTGTATTTTCTTGTAAAGTATATTCCAATAGTCTTTGTCTAATTTACAACTTTGAATAATCATTTGATTAGTAGCCATTTTCATGCAATATCACAAATGAAACCATTGAAATGTGAAGCTCATGCAAAAGGTTTACACTCTCCAAGCACAACTACTCAGTATGTTTAGAAATTAACATCAATGTGCTTGAATAAAGGGCAAATATATCAATTTTCCTTGGCTGGACATCACGTTGGGCCACTATTGTACATGATGTAGTTCACATCATGAGTTTGATTCCCGAAGAAATGCATGAAGTGACAAAATGCAATGTAAAAGTCACTTTGGATAGAAATAGCATCTTCCAAAATGATGTACAGAACAGTTGCGTTTATTCATTTAGCTTTAGCTTTTATAGTAAATTTCCTGGAAACCAAACCCATGATGCTGTACATTTTCAAAAGTTACTAATATTGTACCATTTAGGTTCTAATATGGACACTTTAGGTACAAATATGTACCTTTTAAGGTACTAAAAATGGGTAAATAAGGTATAAAGGTGTACCTTTTTAAAAAGGCTACCATCCCTGTGACAGCTTTTGTTTTTTTGTTTTTTTTTCTCTGAGAATGTTGGTGTTGCAAACATTTTTTCAAAAAAAATTTCAAATGCCTTGTTAGGATAAAGCCTACTATCATAGACTAGTAATATTTAGACCGATGATTAGCAAAGTGCACAAGATAGCTGAAAAAAATGTCCAAGTCCAAACAATTGACTATTGTATGTTATCGTCACACTCCACGCTTTGAGCTACAGCAAAGCCAGATATAATTGTGAAAAGTTACTGATGCAAATGTACCAAAAAAGTACTATGTGAAGTCTTCGTCGAACCGAGCATTAGTAAATCTTTTAATTTGGGTGGTTGGTTCATAAACAGGAAGTGAGCTCAGAGCGGCTGTGACCATTATATGTCGTCCACTCAGTAGAGCACATGCCCTGGGCGCTTTCAGTGACGGACAGAAAATCATTCCCGTTATGAACATCGCTGTGTGAAGTGAGTTACGTAACGGTCTTCAAATGGACTGAGAACCAGGCTGAAACGTCTTCGCCCACTTGTCTTTCTATAGACTTGAATAACCTTATGTAGAGTTGGGATTTTAATAAACGTGTCCCAATGTCGAATTTATGAACGGTGTGGTCCGTGGTCCTCAATCTGATACAGTACATGCAGTTTGGACCTTTAGTTCTCAAGAACTGTTAGTTTTCAAGTGAACTAGTGCTCTAGATGATTGAAGGTTATTAAAAGTGTGTTTCTGGGTGGTAAACTGAAGCGTAGCTCACTGCATATGCCTGCGTTTAAGCACAGGTCTCCAGGGGACGGTGTTCGTGGAAAACCCCCGTTTAATGGCACGAGGAGCCGTTTCAACTCAAACACCTCACCGCGTGGAGCCTTTAGTAGCCTTTAGCGGGTCACTGAATTGCGATTAGCCCAGGGCTGCCTGGAAAAGCTGTTCGCCGTGAGCCGGAGCTTCTGGGCAGAGCCGAGAGTATTTAAATCTGCTCTTAAAGGGGCAGTCATTTTTTCAGTGTTAAAATACTTTCTCCTGTCCCAGTTTAATCAGGGTTTCTGTGGGTCTTACAGAGTCTTAATTCCAAAAATTAAGGCCTTAGAATTGGAGCAGAAAGTCTGAAATTCATGAAGTCATGGCATTCAGTGTTGCGTGCACTGCAAAAAATGAATATCTTTCTGAGGATTTTTCTCTTGTTTTCCAATGCAAATATCTTAACATCATTAAATAAAGATGCATTTACCTGAGATGCAAAATAAAGATATGGAGTCTTGTTATTTTGAGAAATTGAACACAATTTAGTAAGATTTGTGCTACACATTGGCAGATATTTGACCTTTTTTAATCATAAATTCACTTAATTGTATTAAAAACAAGACTTTTTGTTTTAGTCCAGTGTCAGTTTTACTTCTATTTTGGTTTGAATTTATTTGACATTTGCAGTGGAAAACAAGACAAAAATACTGCGGAAGAACATCAGTTTTGTGCAGAAGCTAAAGGTATTTACATATTGTAGTTAAGCTTTTTTTTTTTTTTTGTAAAATGAATTTAAAATTAATGGAGATCTGTTGGAAGTTGTATTTTCAAACTTTCAAGTGTTGCTAATACAACACATTGTGGCATTTATATTTATAGAGAACATATTGGTGCATTGTGTTCCTCCCTACTTAAATGTTCTTTACTTAGTGTTAAAAAGGTCTTAAAGTCTTAAATGTACCTTAGAAATTGTGCACAGACAAGTCAGGTACATAATAAAACAACTTATGCACATTTAAACAGAATTTTTGTTCTTGTTTAGAATTCTTGTGTTCTGTGTCTTCTTATGATTAAAATTTGCCATAACAGTTAATTAGTGCATGTCTCACCGGTGCTTTTGCAAGTCGGCTACTATCTAGAATGTTTTGTGGCAGACTTAAAATATAAAAGTGCAACTTTTGTCTTAAAGTGTGCATTAGGCTTAAGCCATTCATATGGTAGGTTGACGTGTGCATGAGTGTAAACACTGGCTCTCTAGCGCTTAAAAAACATTGCTGTGTTTGTTTGAGTGGCCCGACACATCGTCTTCAGGCATGTCGGGTGCAGAAATAATAATATTCAACCCATTTTACAGTAATGTGACGTATTTTGGAGTGTAACAGGATATTTAATGAGAAAAAACATGCAGTGAAGGGATGGACCTTTTTCACAGACTGTGATGATGTGTTTCCACAGTTATTAACATTGTAAATCTAGCAAGTTTTTAATACCAATAGGAGCTAATGAGTCGGAAGTTTTGCACATTTAGAGAAAACAGCTTACTTTGGGCTGGAAAATAAGGTGGATGGAAGTTTAGCTCTGCTTCTAGGAACCAAGGAAATATGAAAATTATCCGTTTTATTGGTTGATGATTTTTTTATTTAGGCTACATGCAGTAAATGTATTAACCCTCTGGTGCTCCTCGTGTGCTGGTCAAAAACGTCCAACTTTTTATTACAATGAAATGAATGTACTATATTTTAGTTCGATAATGTTTTTTATTTAAAATTTAGTAATTTTGGTGTATTTTCTAGAAATAAATTATATTTATACAATAGTTGTAATCCATTTAACCGCTTTTTGAGCATAGACATGAACATGACATTTCCAACTTAAACTGTCATAAATTCTTCAATGCTTAAAACTTAAGTTTTGACACTTTTTAAAGATAACAATTGGCAGATTATTGCTATTAAATTTATAGAAGTTTAAATGTATTATTATGAAAAATGCGCAAAAATACTATTTTCGAATTTTTTGTGAAATGTATAGATAACTTTACTCTAAAACTGCAAAAAAAAAACTAAATAAGGTGTGTTCCAAATTTGAGGTTGATATCGCAAAAAATGAGCTTTCAGTAAGATTTTGTTCGGGTGCAGTACCAGATGTTACTACTAGATGAAATTAACTTCCCATTCATTTCCAATACAGTCATTTTTGCCTGTGACTGTTTTTTTTTCAGGACCATTTAACCTTTTTAAATCATGTCCAAGTGCCAAAAACCTTTCGTACCATTCTGATAAACCAAAACTTTTGTCAAAAATGACCAAAGAGCATTAAGAAAGTAAAAAAGGTTTCACAATAACTTAAAAGACTAAGCTTTTGCTGCTTTCATCAAGTCTTTTCTCCAGATGATTAAATGCAGGGTCCTCCCATGTTGTCGTTCATCCCCAAAAGTAGAAAAACAGTGGCATTTTTAGTGGCCTGAGAATTTAAGATGTTTCTGTTTCTTTTGTGATGGAGGAAAGGATAACGTATTAGATTTCTGGAGGAGAAGAAAGGGTGTGCAAGGAGCTATTTGAGGGATGACGCAAATGGAGATCCATAGAGACCAGGAGTACGTTTCTGTGCCATGGGCTTTTTTTCTTTTTTAAGGGGGTCCTTTTCCCATGCAGCCCGCTGGAGATACGAGGTTAGTAGGTGGGACTTTTCTGTCGGCTGGGGTTGATGATAAACCTCTTAAAGCAGCGAGATGTGAAAAAAGCCAAGTGCTTGAGCTCACTTTAAGCAGACGATGTGGCCTGAAGGTAATGGTTTCCTGTCTGAAGTGGACCGTGCGCCGTCCCTCGCGGTTCTGCCCTGACCTGCAGTAGCCGGGCTGAGAGATTTTTAATCTACACCAGAGCACTCGACATGCTGAGGGTTGTTTTCCTTCCTGCAGGCCCGCGTCTACGCTTCTTCGCTCCCTCTCGCTCTAATTGGTCTCGTCTGCGCCGTCCGCTGCAGCAGACAGAGGGATCTTTGACGTCGACGCGCTGTATTTTGCTTGTAAGAGGCCTCGCGTCCAGCCGGACCGTGCCAGGCCTGGAATGTGTAGCCTCAGCTGTCTTGCCTGGGCGGGCGGCTGCCAAAAACCTCATCCATTTTAAAAATGCTAGCAGTTTGACTCTTTCCAAACAAGCAAGGAAGAGCTGCGCTGTTTCTCCCCACTTCGATCTGAACCAGGTGCACAGCTGGCGCGAACGGAGCAAGCGAAAAAAAAAAAAAAAACAAATGACATTAACTGTTCTACATATGTCAATCCAAACGAACTGCAGGCCGGACACGCCAGAAACCTCGAGCTGCTGTAAAAGTGTGTCATGAGAATACAAGCTGTTCAAAGGCTTCTGGAAATTTAGTGTTTTTGACTAAGTCGCTTATTACTGTATATGAGATGCCAAGAAGTGAGGGCTGTGGTCTTTAATGGGGCTGGGCGATGCACATTGAGTATTCACAGTATATTTCTAATGATGTTGTTGGTGATTATAAAATTAAACAATGTTGTGATGTACAAAAATGCACAAATGGCATTAGAGTTTGATTTATTTCTGTGAATCAGCTGAATCATACTTTGAATCAAACTCTGCTTTAGTGAATTTATTGCTATTTTTTACTAATGTGTATTAATTAAATTGATTAAATATTTTATTTTATTTTATAGTTAACCACTCTCTTTTTTTTCCAAGTAAACATTACTAATCCAGTTGACTAATTAAAGATTTTACATATAAATATATTGCTATTTACTATGTATTATTTTACTAATGTGTATAAATTAAATTGATAAAATATTATTCAATATTTTATAGTTATAATTAAATATTTTGTGTTTCTTCATTAATGAAACATTATAAATCCAGAACACTAATGAAAGATATTATATTATATTTAATTATGTATGGTTTACTATGTATTATTTTATGAGTATAAATTAAAATTATTAAATAAATTATTTTAACTTACTAATCCAGTTGAATAATTAAAGATTTTACATCTTTTTGGTGACATTTACGAAATAATAAAAAATACAAATATTTTTTTGTTTATTTTAAAATTAAAATTATTTGTTTAAAATAAAAATTTTTTTTTAAAAATCTAAGAAAATGCATACATATTTGGCAAATATAAACCGAATCACCCAAAGGTTGAAAAAAGATTCATTAATTTTTATTTCTATCTCCCAGCCGTAGTGCGCACTCACTAGTGTTCTCTGTGGGTGTGTGTTTGTCACATGTATTTTAGCTGCTGAGAGGTGGCGTGTTATTTTAACCTGGGCTGGCCGGGCCCCAGCGCACCTCTCCCCAGGAGCTCCCCCACTGCTGCCCAGATGAGCGGCCGGCCCCAGACAAGGCCTGTCTTGTTAACTCACTCAGTGGCGTGTTTTAGTTTCGAAAATATGGATGGCAGATGGTGTAGTGATGGGGGAAGTTTCAGAGCTGAGCCAGTCGTCGACAAAAACGGCATCTGTACATCTGTCTATTTGTCAGACCGTCTCTCTCGCTCGTTCTTGTGCTAGGGTTTACGTATTTGAGGGACGGTTTGCCTTTTTCTAAGTATATTTGAATTAGTGGGAAGCAAAGTTGCTCTGGACAGTTTATAGAACATTTGCTCAAAAAGATACACACAAGTCAACAAACAAAGTAGTGTTGAACAATATTGATGACAGATATTTTCCCAAAACTTCTGGATTCATAGTAATTAGAGTCATTTAGTGCAATTAATTGAACAATTATTATTTTTTTAATATTTTATTTATATTGTATATTTTATATTAATATTTTTATATTTATTCATAAGTTATAAATAAATAATATATATAATTGTATGAAATATTTATTATAAATTATTTACTGTATAATAAAAATTTGACTTGAAAACATATTTAAAAAAAATATATATATATATATATATATATATACTTTTAAGATTAGTTGATCATTTGAATAAATAATAATAATATATTATAAATATTATTAATATTTTATTAGAAATACTATATAATGTAAATATATATATTAAAAAAATTAATTATAGTTCCTTTAGTTTTGATCAGTTAGTAGCCCTAATTTTAAATTAATTTCTGTGCAAATTATCCTTAACTTAATTATAGAAATAGTCACATTGAATTTAATAATTAATTTTGTAGTGGTTTTACAGACTATTTGCATAAATTCATTCTTATGTTTTATGAATATGGTCCATTCAATAAACAATAAATTACAAAGAAACAAGAAAGTAACACATTGAACGTGTAATTTTGAAGTAGAAAGACTAAAGTAGTATTTTCCTTGTAAAACATACAACAATAATCTGTTTTGATTTGCAAAATAATTTTTACAGTGTAGTTTTATTTTTCAACAATTTTCCATCTCCTCTCTATAAATTGATACATTTTTAGCTTCTAAATATTCAGTAGCATCTGATAGCATGAAACATAACAATCCTGTCCGTGTTTGTGAGTCTCTGGGAAAGCATCTTAAAAACCGTGTGACTTTACCTCATTAATTAGTGACTAATATCTTTATCTCAACACTTGAGTTCCGTTATCATGGCAAACGCGCATTTGAACCTCCTACGTATCCTGAGGGGACTCCTGACGCAAAAGCATTTTGTGAGGCTTTGATAACAGCCGGCGTTTCGTTTTACCACCAGCTTCTCAGACGAAACAATGAAACGGCAGCTGGAAGATTTTAACTGCAGCCAAGAAACAAACTTGCTTAGTTGACATGTTGCTGCAGCTCGCACCTTAGCTGCCAAGGCCAATCTTGATGGTTCTGTCTGTGTGCGTGTTTTGCCTATCAGATAATTGCCTGCGCAATTGTGACCGTTACAGCTGGAAGTGTTTTTCGGACACTCGTTAGCCGGGTTAAGCGCGTAACTCTACTAATAATGTGAAGCTGCGCAGTCACAGGTCCACCGTCAGAGCTCGCGTGAGAAACCGGCCCCTGCTTTGCGTCAGGAGTTGATAGATACCGTGAGAACCGCTGCTGATTAAAGTAAAAACACTAAATGTGCATAGATCTGTCCATCAGTTAGGGAAGGTACAGTAGGGAAAGGAATTCGGCATGAAATGAAAATTCGTCTTTTTCTTTTAAATACATGTAATGGATATAATTGTGAACAATTCATCTGTGGGTTTTGACCTATCAAAATGTCTTCTCCAATCATCTAGTCTGCTTAAGCCCCGCCTTTCTACTTTTGAGTGCCACACCCACATCTCAGCATCCAATCAACAACCGCTACATAATAATAATGATAATAATATGTTTTATTTTTATAGCGCCTTTTCAAGAACCCAAGGCCACTTTACAAAATAATACAAGCAACTGGCAAACAAAATACACCAAACAATCAGAGGCAACATTCAGACAAACAAGTGTTGACAACAAGCAACTATCATATGATGAACATCGATTATGTCAAGAAAATGGTCATGTGACATAGAATTCAAGTCCTGCCCTACATTTTTTCTTTTTTCAATAATCTGTTACACTTCAATCACAATACGGAAGAAAATATCTGTCGCTACTTCTGTTTCATTGCGGCGTTAAAACTTACTAAGCTACAAGCTAATCCTAAAGTACAGTACAGACAAGTAGTTAGCTATATTAAAAAAAAAAAAATTAAAAAAAAGAAGCTAATTACATTTTATTTTTTACATTTTATTACATTTTACAGAGCATTTATCTGGAACAAAAACAATGAGGATCTCATCAGCATTAAAAACAGAACTAGTACTGTAGCATATAGCATGAAGTAGCATTTAATTAAATATTCCCTATCCAAAATTAACTATGGTTTTACTACAAATAAAACCAAAAAAAAGAAGCAAAACATGGCAAACACAAATTAACCATGGTTTTGCAACATTAACCATAGTTTAACAATGGAATTTGTTGTAAAATTGTGGTTATACAAATGGTAATCAATCTGCCAAAAAAAACAAGGTTACTACACTTTTACTATAATAAAACCATGGTTCATTTTCATAAGGGTTTTGCGACTAAAAATGCACACAAACTGCAGTGTCATGCTTAACTGATAATTGTTGGGGGAAAGTAGCTTGTTACTAGGGGAAAAAAAACTTTTTTTTTTAACTACTGTTATGCTACTGAAAAATGCTCCCAGCATTAACGCAACCCACATAGTTACTGCTTACTGCTCAGAAAGTTCACAGAAATGAAAGTTTAGCTTAAATCAGTCTTTTCTCATAATACTAATGTATTTTCTACGACAGATTTAGCGTTAGCTTTTTGTGGCGGCTTTGACCCAGTTTTGCTTATACTAAGTGATGTTTTGCTATATATTGAACGACTGTTTTACAAATTATTCTGTTTGTTTAACATTTCTCCCAAGGCTTGTTTCTGCTTGACATTTAACAGATAGTAAAGATACATCTACTAAACACTGAAGACATTATAGCCGAAACAAAGACAACATTGTTTTTATTTTCAGTAAGT
Source organism: Onychostoma macrolepis (assembly GCF_012432095.1). Classification (NCBI taxonomy): domain Eukaryota; kingdom Metazoa; phylum Chordata; class Actinopteri; order Cypriniformes; family Cyprinidae; genus Onychostoma; species Onychostoma macrolepis. Next base: position 33,177,494 of record NC_081158.1, read on the forward strand.
GCCATGCTTTAAAACGTTAAGCACACTTAGTGGTTGTTTATGTATGTGCGTGTGCAGATATGCGCCGTTGTAATGCGCAGAATTGTTTCGCGGGCTCACATGGATAAAGCCATTTATGTGTTTGCTTAGTTCGCCGTCATGCTGCTTTAACAATTTCATTGGAGGTGATTAAAAAAATTATAGGGATTTTTATGCCACATCTCTTCCTGTTCTTCTCACTGGGAGGGAGAAAAAGAAAAAAGCAAGAGAGAGAGTGAAGATAGAGAGAAAGAGGATATGTAGGGGTTCTGTACTTCCTTCACAGATGTGATCCATCTGTACAGGACCTGAAAGAAACACTCATACATCTCTTAAGCCCGGAACACACCAAGCCAACGCCGACGAACTAGTGGCGACAAAAGCAGACTGTGGGGTCGGCTCACATCGGCAGCATCTGGGTCCAAAGTTGCCCTGACACACCAAGCCGCCGCTCGCCACCCGACGGCCAAGTAGCACGTCCTTTCTGCACCTTTCTCATACACTGGTTCGCCAGCTGAACAGCCAATCAGAATTTTCAGATGGCCCGACTGACTGACGAGCTCTGATGCCGATGTCGAATCGGCCCGAAAAAAAGCAGACGAGCATGAGACTAACTTCAACCAGCATCTTGTGTTAGCACACCCATAACTTGGTGTGTACCGGGCTTTAAGCATTGAGAATTGGATGTTTCTATCCAAAAATGTTAGTTCCTTAGAATTTCCCAGAATGCACAGTAAAACCAAATGTAGACATGTTTTCATTTACTGATTGTCATAACTGGTGGACCAGCCAATGTACCATGGTATTTTCATTGTGCTCCAGGCTAAATCAAACTACCATGGTACCAAAAGTGTGGTAATACCACAGTACTTTTAAGTGCTTTTTTTGTAATTAGATTGTGTAAAGTACAGAATGTAAATTGGTCAACATTGGCTCATTGGAAATTTGCATCAATCTACATTTTGCAAAAGAAAAACCTGTACTGATACAAATATTTACCTGCAGTTTCCAGCTGAAATCAACACTAGTGGCTGTAAAACAATAACAACTGTATTCCTTTTCACACAGATATTGATTTCAGGTTAGATTATTGATTAATAAATACTTATTTTTCACACCGTTCCATGCACAGTACTGACCTCAAAACAGTTTTGCCATAATGTATGATTTGTAAACAAATACATTTTGATAAATAAAATTATTAGCTCTATATGAATGTCTTTTCTGACACGGTAAACGTGCTAGGTCGCGCGCCTGGTGGAGCATTGCACGTGTGATTCTGAGCGCTCAGATTTGAGTCCATGAAAACGAGTCATGATAAAAGAACTCAAAAACTCGCTGAAGCAAGATAAAATTTCAAGTTTGCTTTTGTTAACACTAACAGTTAGATTTAGTGTACAGTAGGTGGTACGCTATTTTCAAATGCAATAGAGCATTAACTTTTAGCACCACTCACTAGACATGCATTTCCAAACTGCTGCGATACATACAACCACCAACTTAATAAAACGTTGCCAGATTCAAGTTCATCTGTTTTGGATGAAACTGAACATTTTTTCAGCGCCACTCACTGGACATTTTACTTCCAAAGTGTTGCAAATGTACAGTAAAGTCATTTTGAAATGAGTTTGAGTTTGAATCTGTTGAAACATTTGTGTGTAATCCGAAGTGACGTGTGTTGTTGGTGTGTGTGTATGTGTGTACTGGTTTTTGTGGTTTACGGGGTCAAAATTTGTATAATGACATGGGTATGACAGAGGTATTACAATTTGAAGGTGGTTTATGAGGACACTGCCTATGTCCCCGTAATTCAAAAGGCTTAAAAAACATACTAAATGGTGTTTTTTTTGAAAATCTAAAAATGCACAAAGTTTCCTGTAAGGGGTAGGTTTAGGTGTAGGGTTGGTGTAGGGCAATAGCACATACAGTTTGTACAGTATAAAAACCATTACGCCTATGGAGAGTCCCCACAAAGATAGCAAACCAGACGTGTGTGTGTGTGTGTGTGAATCCTTAAGTAACGTGATGCTTTGCTAAAATAAAGTGTGATGTGAAGCTGTGTGAGATGATGTGCTGCAGGCGTTTGACCTGATGGAAGTGACCCCAAGCAGCAAGAGCTTCCTTGCTTTCCCTCAACCAGCATCAGTGGTCCTAATGCGTGTGACACCTGCAAAGACGGGAATGTTCACTTTAGTCATTTACATCATATCTGGAGAGGTTATCGTGATCCTGAAGGCCAGAGGTGTGCTAGTCTTGTGTTTTCAGGCACTTTGAGAAACATGGGTTTGGATGTTTGATCTTAGATTGGTATATTGATGCACTTAGTACTAAATTTGAAAACCTTGAAATTAGCGGTTGTGACGTTGCAGTTATATGAATGTACACCTGAAGGGAATTGAATGTCTTCAGAAAAGTTTCAATGGCTTTTACTTTTCAGCTTACCTCCATATGAAACCTAATAATGTAATGTAACGTTGTATTTATGCTTTTACATAAGCGCCACCTACTGGCAGAGAGTGAATTTTTGTTTTGTTTTCGAAATTGTTGTATTTATGCTTTTACATAAACGCCACCTACTGGCAGAGAGTGAATGCTGTTCTTTTGCACTTCCTGTTCAACAAAGAACCCTTAAACATTGTTTAAAAATTAGCTTTGCATAACAGAAATAAATTACATTTGATAAATTACATAAATTACGACACTAATTAGTAATTCGCACTTTAATCATTTTGTTTGATTTGATCACTAGTCACCTTGAGTCCCCTCATTCTACCGTACATAACATCCTCAGTTCACCGTTACGTAACATTAAAGACAGACTATATGAGGAGAGCGAGTGAGTAAATGGCGTCCCGTTCGCGATGCCCGCTTGGCACTCATATGACAGCTGGCACCTCGACTGTGGCAGCAGTGGAAAGGACCTCAGCTGCCGTCCTGCTCTTGTGTCTCACCGTTACGTAACAGGACGCTTCGGCGGGAGGGAGGTTGACCTATTGGATGAGGGTCAGTTCTGTGAGACTGATTGACTAAATGCTAAAGTCATTCGTACCAACAGAGACATTGTCCTCATCTGTCCTGCATCAAACCACCCAAAAACCCATCCTGGCCCAAGCCCCTGTTTTAATCATGTTTTTATATAACTATGGCTGTTGCATTGGTTTTCATCATCTTTAATGACATTTCAGATCTGTTATTTTATCTTCAGATTTTGATGTGATCAGTTCATTGTACGAATGAATATATGATCCATTTGAATCCAAAGAAATTTAAAAATCAAATGATGCATTGCTAGTTAGAGCGATTGTTTAATGTAGTCACAGCAACCCTCTTTTTATCTTCAGATGGAAACAAATAAAAGCTTTATCTTTCCTCTTATCAGATTGCTGATGTTTAGTCATTTATTCTAATGTTAATGTTATTTATACACACTACCATTCAAAAGATTGGAGTCATATATCTGCAACGATGCATTAAATTGATCAAAAGTGACAGTGAAGACATTTATAATGTTACAAAAGATTTCTATTCCAAACAAATTCTGTTCTTTTGAACTATCTATTCATCAAAGACAGTTTCTACATAAAATATGAAGCAGCACAACTGTTTTCAACATTGATAATAATTTGAAATGTTTCTTGAGCAGCAAATCAGCATATTAGACTGATTTGTGAAGGATCATGCGACACTGAAGACTGGAGTAAAATTCAGGATTTCGTCACAGGAATAAATTAAATTTAAAAATATATTCAAATATAAAACAGTTATTTTAAATTATAATAATACATCACAATTTTTACTGTATTTTTTATTAACTAAATGCAGCCTCACTGAGCTTTTTTTTGTTTTTGTTTTTCAAAAAATTTAAAAAATCTTATCAACCCCAAACATTTAAATGGTAGTCTATCACCTACAATGTGTTTTTATACTCTAATAATCCATAGTTTCTGCACAAAGACTAGTTACTAGCTATTCTGGTATTATTGACCCAAAGATTCACAAAGCTTCTTCCATAATTTATCTACTAAGTCAAGCATCACTCTTAATAATGCTCATACTTTTGGTTAGTTTTAAACTTTGTCATGTAACTTGTCCTGCACCGTTTGCGCTCCAGACATGAATGATTCCTCAAATCACACTCAGTCACTCTCCATCTATTTCTTTATGCATCTCGTGTCACCCTCAGAGGGCTAAACTCGGCTGTCTCTCGACCCCAACCCGTGAAGAAGCACATCTGACATTTCAAACAAACCAGGCAGGCCGTGCGGCAGACGGCTTCGTCAAATAAACAGAGCAGATCCTGCTCGCGCTGGTTTGCGGCTGAGCTGGAAAGCTTCTCTCAGGGTTTGTGCTGTTGATGAACAGATGTGTCCAGGTGTTCTCGCTCTCCGGTCCTCGCTAATGACTGTCACGAGACTTTGTGCAACCGTTGTCCCTGATCACAAGGGCTAATGGACTCGCCTCTGGTGTGTGTGTGTGTGTGCCTGTAAACAGTGTGTGTGAAGAGGAAGGATAGTGCAGAATAGCATGCTATTCTTACTATTTCTGCACTATAAAGTGTGTATACTCATTTTCTGTGTGCATAGCATTTTATGACCTGTATTTACTTAAATCTCACAATGCAATGTGCTAATCTTGACCTTTTGTTTCCATTTGACTATGATCTGAAAGCAATATCAACCACATTTTTAACATTTATTTCATTTATTGTATTTTTTATTTTATATTTATTTCCTGGTTAATTCGCTGAATTAAGCATGCACAGACATGAGTAAAGTGGACATTTCTGGAGTGAATATACCATTATTTATTTACACTGTTCTTTACAATATGTCATTGGCTTTTTGTGTGTGTGTGTGTGTGTGTGTGTGTGTGTGTGTGTGTTTATGTAGAACAAAAATGTATAAAACATGTATAAAACATCATCTCAAGCTATAGAGCTTAATTTCGAGGCTCTTTCCAAGTAGTTAGTAAATCGGTCTGAATCAAAATGATCTGTTTTCCAGTAACCACAAACATCTGGAAAGGTCGTGGAAAAGTCATGGAAATGAATTGTTTAAATGTGGGAACACTTCATATGGCATAGTGTTTCTCATACTAGTTTTAAAAAAATGCACAATACACAATACAGTTAAAAATATTGCTTTTTAAATTAATTACACTTTTTGTTTCATCTATATTCTGATTTTTTGTTAAAAGAGAGGTTTGTTAATATATAATTTTTTTTGGCTGTTAGCATTGATGTTTGGAGTGATAAAAGAGATCCAAAATCTCTTTTGTAAAAACTTTTAACTCTAATATTTCAACAAAACCAAACAAGAATTTTGAACCTGTCTTTATCCAGTGTTCTGGAAATGTATCCAAATTAATGCATATTTAATGAGATAATGCATCATTTCAAAAACTTGGAATATGAGAAATGTTTGCAGTTCTTAATGCAATCAATCAGCTGGGCAAGCATGGTGATATTTCGTAGTTAAATGTTTCACACTATTGCATACCCTAAAAGAATAATAAATAATAAACAGAAAAAATACATAATCCAGCATTCAGTATTTTACACAGTAGTCCATTCTGCAGCAAAAGTAGCTTTATTACTTTCTTTGTACTTTATTTTGATGTTTGTTTTACCCCCTTCTCTCTAATAGAGTAACTGTGTATAAACACATACATTGGAAAATGGATTTCTCTGGAAGTGCTCATCTGTGTCACAGATGAGAGGGTGTAGTGAGTGTATGACGCTGGTTGGAGCCATTAAAGCGATGTAAACACACACACACACACACGCCTCTGAGAGCCCCAGTGGTTCTGTTTGGCAGCGCTGGGATCGTATCATTAGCCGGGCTCTCAGGGTACATAAGGGCCTGTGTTAATGTCAGAATGGGCCGCTGGGCATGATATCCCCATTCACTCTCAGGACTGTCCATTCAGCACTAAGCACTCTCTCTCTTTCTCTCTCTCGTCCACCACAAAGTCTCTTATTGGATTAGGTTGTTGTGGTAAGGAAAGCACTGGGTGCGTATTTTACTTAGAAACGATTCCCCTTCGTTCTAGGAAATTAACTTTTTTGTGGCTTGTTTGTTGTTCTTGCTGACACTGATTTTTCCTGCTTCGTTTTTTGCATCTTTTTGACATGAACCTCCATTTGCATCCCATTTTGTGACACATTTCAACCCAAAAAAAGACTATGAATGAGAATAACATGTATTGAAAAAAACAACAAAAACTCGCAAGCGATGTGCGTAGGCCACAGTCATCCAAAATGACAAAAACACCCCAGTCAGTTGCACCAGGCAGCTGCCCATTTAAACTAGCAATAGATTACAATTTATGCACTACTAAATCTTTTTTGTTAACATTTAAACTTAGTTAAAACATTAAATATTAAATAAAATATTATGAAATAAATGTTTTTCTCAAATACACATTGGACACAATTATTGTCACCCCTAGAAATTCTTATGAGTAAAATATCTCTGAAGTATATTCCCATTCATATTCACAATTTTGAGCACTCCAGGGTGATTATGAACATGAAATTATCCAGCCATGGCTTCCTGTTTCACAGAAATATAAATAATCATCCATCACAATGAGAAAGAAATATGATATATTTCTGATGTGCAGCAAAAGATAATTGAGCTTCACAAATTAGTGAAGTGGCTTTAAGAAAAGAGCTAGAGCAGTGAAAATTCCCATTTCCACCATCAGGACAATAATTAAGAATTTCCAATCAAAATAAAATGTTACGAAACTGCCTGGAAGAGGACGTGTGTCTATATCGTCCTAATGCACGGTGAGGAGGAGAGTTTGAGTGGCTAAAGACTCTCCAAGGACCACAGCTGGAGAATTGCAGAAAATAGTTGAGTCTCGGGGTCAGAAAACCTTAAAAAATTGACAAACAGCACCTATATCACCACATGGTGTTTGGGAGGGTTTCAAGAAAAATTCTCCTCGCTCATCCAAAAACAAACTCCAGCTTATTCAGTTATCAGACACGACTGGAACTTCAAATGGGACTGGCTTCTATGGTCAGATGAAACTAAAAAATGAGCTTTTTAGCAGCAAACACTCAAGATGGGTTTTGTGAATACTGGGATAAAAAGTACCCCATGTGTACAATGAAATATATTGCTGTATTTCTGATGTTGTGGGCCTATATTTCTGCTGGAGGTCCTGGACATCTTGTTTAGACACATGGCATCATGGATTCTATCAAATACCAACAGATAAAAAATCAATAAGTGACTGACTCTGTTAGAAATCTTATAATGGGCCATGTTTGGATCTTCCAACCGTACAATAATCCAAACACAAACCTCAAAAACAACACAAATATGGGTCACTGAGCACAAAACCAAGCTTCTGCTGGCCATTCCAGTCCTCTGACCTGAACCCTGTAGAAAATGAGTGAACTGAAGAGAAGAAGCACCAACATGGAGCTGGGAATCTGAAGGGTCTGGAGTGATTCTGGATGAAGGAATGGTCTCTGATCTCTTGTCAGGTGTTCTCTAACCTCATCAGGCATCATAGGACAAAATTTAGAGCTGTTAAACTGGCAAATGGAGGTTTCAAAAAATATTGAATTAAAGGGTGACGTTAATTGTGGCCAGTGTGCATTAGAGAAAAACATTTATTTCATAATGATATTTCCCTCAATTTTAAATTCTTATTATCCAATGAAAGGTTAGATTTTTGTGAATTTTTTTAATAAAAGATCAAAAGGATCAACAATACAGATTAATTTTCACAGCCTTCTTTGATCATGTTTACCAAGGGTGACGATATTTTTGGCAATGAGTGTATGTATACACTAAATATTTATGAAAGCCTCCAACAGATTTGGAGAAATGTAGCATTACATCACTTGCTGACCAATGGATTCTCTGCAGTGAATGGGTGCCGTCAGAATGAGAGTCCAAACAGCTGATAAAAACATCACAATAATCCACACCAGCAGTTAATGTCTTGTGAAGACAAAAGCTGCATGTTTGTAAGAAACAAATCCATCATCAAAACATGTTTAAATAAAATACGAGTCCCTAATCCATTATAACACTTTCTGAAAACGTCGTCTTGTTTGAATCAGGAGATAAATAAACACAGATCAAGCACTGTTTACAAGCCAAAACAGCTCTAAACAAATATGTGGGTGGATTTTGATGTGAGAGACAACAGGAGATTGACTTTTTCAATCAAGGAAGCGTTATTATGGATTTTGGTCAGAAGCGACTAGTTAAAGTTAAAACACCTTAATGATGGATTTGTTTCTTACAAACATGCAGCTTTTTGCTTCACAAGACGTTAATTGATTAATTGGAGTGGTGTGGATTATTGTGATGTTTTTATCAGCTGTTTGGACTCTCATTCTGACGGCACCCATTCACTGCAGAGCATCCATCTACTGATGAGATGTAATGCTACATTTTTCCAAATCTGTTCTGATTAATACACAAACACTAAATGTGAGATGAAAACCACAGATTTACTGAGAAATTATAGAAACATTATCAAAACATTTGCAGTTTTCAGTAAAGTTGTGGTTTTGCTTCTTTAGTATGCAGGCCTTTTTGTATTATTAACCTGTACTGAACATGATACATGCTTTTAAGAAGTAAGTAGGGCCAATTCTGATTTTATTTTGACTTTTTAAAAGCAGCCTGCACCATTCACAGACAGTTTAGCATATTTTATATTTGTATTCCTTCATTCTGTTGTTCTGAAACGTGATTTAGTGATGAAGTAGGTTAAAATAGGATTTCGTCTTTCAAATCCCCTCGTCTCAGCGTGTGTGAATGATAAGCCCCGACTCATGGCATTCGCATGGAAATGTTTTGTTGTGAATGAATCACGAGAGATCTCCCTCATTACTGTACAAATGCTTTCGTTTATTTACTTACCTGATCATCTTTTGTGTTCAGTCAGTGATATTCTCTGATTCATATGGATTTATATGATTGTCTTAGGCCGAAAACTCATGTTCAAACCGTGGCCAAAAATGTGACCCCTCGTGAACATAATTCACTATTTTTTTATATTTTTTTTCTCTCCTGAAAGCACATGCGGAGTACAGATGTGTGTACATTGTCAGAGTGATGGCTACAAGAGCGCCAGTCGCTCAGAACAAGCCTCACGTGGATCACGCTGCAGTTACGTGGGTTTGTTTTTCCCATGAGAGCCGCACAGAAGCTGCAATCAGGGTTGTGTACTGTACTGGACAGGGAAACACGCTGCTCGTAGCAGCTCCGGCCCAAAACAACACACAACCTCCATTAACCTCCATCAGGTCCGTCCCACCCGCGGTCTGCGGTTCTGCCCGCCTCGAGTCCTGGAAAGCCGCCTGCTTTCTAGCATCTGTCGGGTTCGCTGCCATCGATATGGACGGGCCAAACTGTTCTGCTCGGCCTGACTCTAAATACACGCTAAAAACATACCGTAATGTAAGTGTAACTCGGTCATGCCGATTGTTGGGGCAACCCTACACTGTGGTCGGGAACTGGCTGCACTGACCAAAAGAAAACATTGGCGTTAACCTTATATTCACACTGAAGTGAGATGCGATCAGAGTACGACATGAACGCCAACATATCTAGTCGTTGGAAACTGTAGGAGCCACAGCTGGCTCTCATCATAACTGCGTCTCTGCTTTTGCGTCACGAGTCGATGAGATACTCCCTGCAAAGTCATCTGGAGCTCAACTTAAAGGGCATCTATTGTGCCTTTCCTTTAGTGTGTTTGTGCATGTAAACCATCTGCAGCAGCAGTTACAAAGCAAATCAACGTCAAACGGAGTTCATCTCTCTAACAGAAAACTCTCATTTGTAGTCCTGCCATTATTTCTGTGATTTTAGCTACGCCACCATGTTACACATTTGCATAATGCACACATACTGTCTGCTTCAGCTCACTCTCAATTGATATTAGTTTTACAGCTTTTAGTGTTTTGTCATATGTATGAAGCTGTTTTTCCTTCTTTTTGGTTAGTGTCAAGCAAGAAAGTAATGATACAATTAGTCATTTGTGAACTAATATTGAATTCGCTGGAATATACACAAATAGGCATTGCAATACTGCCTATACTTTTTTTTTTTTGTGCTTTTACTTATGCTTTTTACTGCTATACTTATATTATGTTATATTATATATATATATATATATATATATATATATATATATATATATATATATATATATATATATATATATATATATATATATATATATACTTGAAATATATACACAAAGTTTAGGGTCAGGACGATTTTTTAAAATGTTTTTGAAAGTCTCTTCTGCTCACCAAGGCTTACTTTGTTTGATTAAAAAAATACAGTAAAAACTGTAATATTGCGAAATATTATTACAATTTAAAATAACTGCTTTCTCTTTTAATATATTTTAAAATGTAATTTATTCCTGTGATGCAAAGCTGAATTTTCAGCATCATTACTCCAGTCTTCAGTGTCACATGATTCTTCAGAAATCATTCTAATATGCTGATTTACTGCTCAAGAAACATTTCTGATTATTATCAATGTTGGAAGCAGCTGCTTCATATGTTTGTGTGATGCATTTTATTTTCAGGATTCTCTGATTAATAGAAAGTTCAAACGAACAGCATTTATTTGAAATAGAAATCGTGTGGATTCTAGATGGTGAAAAATGGCTGTTTTTCTTTTTCATCTTTTTCCATGAAGAATTATATAGCTAAATCATTCATATCTCTCAGCAAGGCTCCAGTTTACATCACTTAGACATGTCACATGCGTCTTAAATATTCAATATCGTTACGTGAAATTCAGTTTCTGTGTCTAGGTCCCGTCTGCATGCACCCTCACGTCGATCACAGAGCAGAACGCGTCTGCTAATACACGAGCTCTGACGCTCTCGACGTGATTCAGTCTGACGTTAATGGAAGGGAGAGCCGTGTGTGTAACTTAACAGCAGCGTGCCGTTAGTGTGGGGAGAAATGCTCCACTTAGCAAATTGGCTGAGAAGAGCGAGAGCGGGAATACAGGAGGCCGCAGGAATGGCCGTCCAGCACGGCCTGCGCAACTATACCACGCTGGTTTGGCTTCGGCTCATCATGCTGATCAGATGCCAACTTTTTTTGTGCTAACATTTTATTAAAGACCAGATCACTTTGAATTAAAGTTCTATTAACATTATTGAAAATCTCCAAAAAATAAAAAATATTAGTTATAAAAATACACAAAGTTGTAAAGAATGTTACTGGAGTACGTTTTACAAGAAAATATTTTTTAATGTTTTTTTTTCTACTTCAAGTTTAATTTCACGTGTTACTGTAATTGTAAAATGTACTTTTTTTTACATGTAGCTTTGTGTGATGATCAGACTAAAATGTAATTCGTTATTCACCAATTATCTTCACCTTGCACTTTCAAAATATTTAGATTTGCTGCATTGCAGTTGGTCACATGACATGCAGTACTCAACTATGATTGGTCATAACTGGCATGTTGCATCTAATGGCACTGTATATGAATGGATGCTGTTGGATGGAAGGTTTTTAGCTTATTTCCATCTGTTTACACACAGAGTGATATACGTTTTATGATGGTCATTTTTGTGGTCAACAATCTGTATCGCTATTCTTTCGGTATCAAATGGAAAAGAGCTGCTTGTTTTCTGTTCCCTGGAAAAGGTTCTGCAACATGAGGGTTGACAATTTTTGAAGGATGACGTTTTTTTATTTTTGGCTGGGATTTAAAACTAAATTACTGAGTCACACCGCGCTGATAACTCAGGAACAGTCTGCTTCTAATCTCGTTCAAAAGTTCTGGAGATCTAAAAGCATGAGAAAGTGATTGAAAGATCCACCCTGTCCCAGTTTCCCCAATTATCTCTCGTCTCATGGCAGTTATGAGCCAGAAAAGTGGCGCGTCTTCGTTAGACACTTAACGCTTCCGTTTGTTTGAGATCTTTGGTGCGAGAAGGAAAAGCAAGCGCTGGCATGCTCGTTTGTTCGGTATCAGGACGGAGAATGGACTCTCACACAAATGCTCACATGGAATTGTGCTCCGGGAAAAGGACAATTATGAGGGGAAAAAATGAACAGAATTTAGACTGAGGTTTAGGAAGAAATAACAAAGACGTTAAGTCTGAGAATGGAGGGTAGTAGCTTTTTTAACTTTATTACAAAGCCTTTTTATTGTAGTTTATGGTGTTTTGTTTAGCATTATTGTTTGTGATGCATATAAATTTTGAATGCGACTAAATTGGTATTATTATTATTATTATTTAATATAAACAGTTTAATATTTAATATGTATTACTTTTATTTAGGTAAAATATAATAATAATAATATTATTATTATATTATTATTATTAAGATTCATGTATCAATATTTTATTGATGTAAATGCACTCAGTGTGTTTACAACCATGTGTGTGTATATGTGTGTGTGTGTGTGTGTGTGTATATGTGTGTGTATATATATATATATATATATATATATATATATATATATATATATATATATATATATATATACACAGTGGGGCAAAAACCTGTAATTTTCCTGTAATTTTCATCATAGGTATACCTCAACTATGAGAGACAAAATGAGAAAAAAAAATCCAGAAAATCACATTGTAGGATTTTTAAAGAATTAATTGGTAAATTCCTCGGTAAAATAAGTATTTGGTCACCTACAAACAAGCAAGATTTCTGGCTCTCACAGACCTGTAACTTCTTCTTTAAGAGGCTCCTCTGTCCTCCACTCGTTACCTGTATTAATGGCAATAAACTTGTCGTGTTTGGAGGAGAAAGAACACCATACCTACTGTGAAGCATGGGGGTGGAAACATCATGCTTTGGGGCTGTTTTTCTGCAAAGTGACCAGGATGACTGATCCGTGTAAACGAAAGAATGAATGGGGCCATGTATCGTGAGATTTTGAGTGAAAACCTCCTTCCATCAGCAAGGGCATTGAAGATGAAACGTGGCTGGGTCTTTCAGCATGACAATGATCCCAAACACACCGCCCGGGCAACGAAGGAGTGGCTTCGTAAGAAGCATTTCAAGGTCCTGGAGTAGCCTAGCCAGTCTCCAGATCTCAACCCCATCGAAAATCTTTGAAGTCCGTGTCGCCCAGCGACAGCCCCAAAACATTACTGCTCTACAGCAACAGTGTGTGAAGACTTACAGAAAACATTTGACCTCTGTCATTGCCAACAAAGGGTATATAACAAAGTATTGAGATGAAATTTTGTTATTGACCAAATACTTATTTTCCACCATAATTTGCAAATTAATTCTTTAAAAATCCTACAATGTGATTTTCTGGATTTTTTTTTCTCATTTTGTCTCTCATAGTTGAGGTATACCTATGATGAAAATTACAGGCCTCTCTCATCTTTTTAAGTGGGAGAACTTGCACAATTGGTGGCTGACTAAATACTTTTTTGCCCCACTGTATATATTATAATTGTTTTTTTTTTAATTATACATAATATATTATAAACCATATATTATGAATTTTGCTTTGGATCCTATCAAATTTTAATGTGACTTTCATGATTAGTTATTTGTAGTATTAGTATTAGCAGTATCACTGTCTTCCAAACTTTTGATGTGCTATTTATTTATTTTATTTTTTAATTTATTTCTTCCCCCCCCATTTTATTCATTTATTTTAGAAGAGTCAAAAATAGAGTTGCTAATCAGGGTAAATATCCGTTTGTGTTTAATGATCGTCTCCCGCTGAACGATAATTATGAACTTAATTCTTCTGATATGAACTCTTCCCTGTTGTGCATCCCCTGATGAATTTGCTAGAAAAGTAAATGTTGGACATCAGCTGTTTTGTAATCATACGGGTGAAAGTGTTTCCACTGTATGTGTGCATTATTAAAAACTTTTAATATAAAAGCTATCCCAGTGTTAACTAGATAAAGTAATGCTTACCACTGCAAAACTCAATGCTAGGGTGTTTTGGCTGGTTGCTAGGGTGATGATAGATGGTTGCTAGGCGGCTTGTAGTTTTGATTTTGTTTCTGAAGTTGTTTCCCAGTCCTCCAATCTGTGTTCATGCTGAGTCAGAGAGGATGTTGATTATATTGCTCTTGCTGTTTGTAGACGACTCTCTCCCTCAGAGTAACACACCACAATACGTCTCACACACGTCACCTGCCACTCTCGTCGCCATGGTTACCGCAGACTGGCCAAAGTCTCTCCGCACACAAAGATGCGCTCCTGTACTTTCAAGGTCCCGGTTCGCTCTAAATGATGCTGACTCAAGCACTACTCCTTATTTCATTTCCCCCATCAGCTGCTTCTCTGGGATTAGGATCTGGATCCGCTCTAAGGATATATCAGTTTAAGGTTATGGCATACTACATAATATGTACTTTTATTTATTTTTTTTACAGTACAAATACTGCATGCAGCGTCTCAGTTCATTTGAAGTGAGAAAAGTTGCTTAATAATATTAATAATTAATAGTACAGATGTTAAAATGTTTATCATATTTATAGTATTTTCATTGTACTTATCATACTTGTATTTAACTGTTATTATTTAATACAAACGGTGTACTATTTAATAAATGTATTATTATAATTATTAATGTAATAAACTGCTTATTATAATAAGTATTATTATTAGCAGCAGCAGCATCAAAATACATATATCAAAACATGTATTATATTAAATACATTATTATTATTATTATTATTATTATATAAATGCCATATAAATGTCAATGATTTAATATATTATTATTATTATTATTATTATTAGCAAAATCCTGTTTATTAGCAGTGGTAGTAGTAGTAGAAAATAAATATTTTAAAACATAATTTACATTAAATACAGTATTATATAAGAATTATATTATTTTTATTATTATATAATTGTTTACTATTATTATTGTTGTTGTTGTTTTTATTATTATTATTAAATGTTGTTGTTTGTCAGTCCTGTCTTGTGTGTTTCCCCCTCTATGCCCATATTTGGTCCGTCCTGTTCCTGTCCTAATTTAGTTTGATTGTTTAGATTATGTTCCAGCTGTGTATAGTTAATTATCCTGTGTATTTAGTTCCTGCCTGTTTAGTTAGTTTTCGTCTGGTCTACTTGTTACGTTCCTTGTGTTCCTGTGTGTCTCAGCCTTGCCTTGTCTTGCCCTGTTTGAGTTGGATTTGATTAAAGACTGTATATTTTGAGTTTATCTTCGTCTCTGTGTTCCTCGTTCCTCCCCGCTGTGTGCACCGTGACATTGTTTTTGTTATTACGATTATATTTATATATCATATAGTCATTTAGCTTTTATCCAAAGCAACTTAAAAATGAGGACAACAGAAGCAATCAATTGTAGTATTAAAATAACTAAAACAGGTCCAAAACTAAAAGCTAAAATTGTATATACTATATATACACATTTTTAAAAAAAGAAAGAAATTAAATAAAAATGACAAATGCATACAACAAAATTTCAAAACTTAACATTTAAATGAAAACCATTAATTTAAAAAAGCTAAAAACAATTAAAAATATTAAAGAACGAAAGGTATATTATTACTATTATTTAAAATGCTGTTTAGTACAGCATGTCTGCAAAGCACACTTCATTGCATAGTCTATCCCACAATGCAGTGCTGTTGACTTATCCCTTCTATTTGCCCAAGAGCATGCTAGTTTTGATATCACTTTAATTTTTTCACACCCTGTGACAACATGCAAATATAAGGATGCTAAACAGCATACTTCTATTATAAATTATTGCATAAGGCATAGCTATTCATTTTATATACTGTGCGGTTAGCTGTATGCTAGTGTTTTTGGAAAAGTGTTGGTCCATAAGCAGCGGCAGTGTAAACATCACTGACGTATGAGAGGACATTTCCCGTAATCATCAGGCTCACAGGCTCCTGCAGATGGATGTTGGCCTGTGAATGATGGTGTGTGCTCGATCGTGCATGCTTTCTCCATGCTTTCTCTGACTCATTAAACAGCAGCTTCAGTAAGGTGCTCCTGGAAGACACTTATCCGGGCTTCAGAGACAACCGCTGGCTGTAAACGCAACGCCAGCTCTGAACCTTCGATGGACAATGAAGCCGGTGTCTCGAACGCTCGGAGATTC